>NW_009706738.1:13696-21165 GCF_000703405.1 Apaloderma vittatum | reverse complement strand
CTTTTCCCTAGAGCACAGAGCTGCCGATTCACACCGAACCAGCTCTATGTTTAGGTTAGGCGCACACTAGGGCTTTTGTTTGCCCTGATAATGGACACTTAGTGTTTTCTGCTCTCAGTGCTGCTAACACACTCTGCTTCACCCAGATTTGCAAACCGCACTGAACTAGCCTCGGAGCCTCTTTCCAGGGTGGTGAGAGAGCGCGTTGTAGCACTTGATAGAGTCCTCATCACGCGGGAGATGTTATCCATGAAGGGTGATGAGGGATGTTTACAGAGCTGGCAAGAAGACATATGTAGACTGAAGGATGGAGCTCTAACTTAACTGTATCACCTTGGGTTTATATCCATAGAGGATATCTTGCCCCAGCTCCAACAGGCAAGTTATTTTTTATGCGTTCTCCTCATTTTTATTGGAGAAAACTAAATTCAAGGAACTCCTTAATCACACAACTGCCTTGGTACCTCCGCGCAGCCACCGTGCAGATGTCACAATGGCTTGTAGTACAACTCCATCTGGAGTCTCCTTAGTTTCAAAGCCTAAAATGCCTGTCAACGAAGCCATAGGATGATGACCTTCCAGCAGCAGGAGCTTGACTACATTGTGACAGAGCCACACTGACATGGAGAAGAAAGTCTTTGATCTGGAAGCAGCTGAGGATCACAAGACATCATTACACTACACCACTTACAGGAATCTCTAATCTTCTTTCTAGCTAATGTAACCTTCCTATGCCAGCACTTACACAGCAAAATCGGCATGTATATTTGAAATTTATGAATTCCGAAATACTGGCTTTCTGGCCAGAGGTTATGCCTACAAGCTGCAAGGCTCTGCTCTGTTCACAGCGCGCCATCACCCACGACTGCCGGGGCAGAAACAACGCTCGTAACGTGTCCCATCAGTGGCTGAACTCGAACCCCAGCGCATGAGACCATTCTGGCAACGTGAATCTTTGTACAAGCTCTCTGTTGGGGAGCTGAACCTAGTCCCTAATGTTTCACTGAAAGCATTGAAGCACCTGTACTGCAAAAGAGATGGAAAAGCAAGGAGCCTTTCATTCCAGCAGAAGACAACCAAAAGCAGATCCTGCTGTAGTCAAAGCTCTGACCTGAAGCTATTATTTTGCTTGCCAATATCCTCCTAGAAATCACTTTAAGAGCTAGTCCTCAAAGGTGTTCCATGTTAGAAGCTACTATCTAGTCCTCATAATTCTGGGAAATAGAGAGCATCTGAGAAGACAAAAAAAAAAATAGTACATCATGTTCTGCAAGCTAGTTCTAACCGCTCAGAGCTATGGGTAAACACTGAATGTAGTGTTCTTTGTTGCTCTTTGCAGAAAAGCCATTAGCACATGAACTTGTATTTACTGCTAGGTGAGCAAACATACATTAAAAATGAGTACGAGTCTATTGGCTATCAGTAGTTAAAAGCATTCCTCTTCTGCGTTAAAACTGAGATGAAACAAAGCCAGCAGTATCTTTCAGTTTGATTTTCTGAGTTGTTTCTCGAGCATGGGCATCACTGCCTTTTTTATTCTTGCTCTTCAGTTAAACCCATCACAACCTCGCTGGGAGGACAGAAAGGAGGAGGATAACCTACATTTAAATCTGATGGTTTCATGACAGGCTACACTACTGAGCTCTTTATGGATTTACTGAACCGTTCTGCTTCCTGGAAGTGCTCACTGCTAGTGTATATCGCAGCTGTTACAGACAGATTGCACTAAAAGTGTGTAGCCTTTAATTAATTCTGAAGGCAACTGCCAAGGCTTAAAGATTCTTTTTAAATATTCCATTTTTTTGATGAGTTCCTGTTAAATAGGAAAATGCTCCAGACAATACTCTGAACCCTCCCTCTAACACACTGTAAAATATTAATAGCCAAATGATACTTCAGAGTTTCATTTATTTAATCTGGATCACAACAGAAGGGCTAGAGGATTAGTTGTGGCACAGAATATTTATATCACATCCACAAAACAACAAGCAATAACTTGGAAGCAATGGCACTATTTTGTTACTTGGAATTCGAAATAAGACCATGTTTTCTGTAGCACTATTTTTACCTCTTTAACCTCACATGTCCCTCTCAGAGACTTTACTCATGTATTAAAGAAACAGACCCAGAACTCATTTGAGAACGTTTTAACAGTGTAACAACACGTAAAGATTATTTCAGTCCTCACAGATTATTTCCCTAATGCCACATCCTATGCTCCAAACATGGGGAGGTCAGATAATGTTCCAGCTTCTAGGCTACGTTTCATACTCAACATCAATTCCAGCAGAATTATCCTTGGGGAAAAAAGTAGGTCCCTGAAATTTGCACCTGCAATTCCCACCGTATCATTTGCAGAGCCAACCCACAGCGAGAGCACTAAAAGATTTAAAAATTAAAAGCCTAATTCTTCCAGCTGCACAACGACCCTTGTGCTACAGCACATTCAAATGACCCAGCAGTAGGAAGACGATCATTGCTGGGTTTTCTGCACAAAAGCCCTAAATTGCAGCCCCCTTCTACGTTTTCATATGCTCCACAGAGACTTGCTGTTTTCTGCTGTGAAAGATGACATCCCCATTAAATAAATAAATCTTTTTTAGAGTCTGTCATATACTTCAAGGCCAGTTCCCTGCTCTGCCTTTTAAGAACACTTGCAGCAAGCAGCTCCAGCAGAGATGAACGCAAACCTCTGTTTTCCAAATAGAATTGACCCCAAGGAGAATCCCAAGTCCAAGCCATCCTGTCGGAGCAGGACTGGCACAGACAAGGGAGCTCTGTTATACCAGATGTGAGTAACACCCAAGCTGCAGTCAAAACAACTTAAAAAACCCCAGACCTCTAAAGATCAAATATCAGATCTGAAGCAGCAAGGGAAGGTGGCAGAAAACACCTATTTTCAAGCTACAGAATTAACACCATTATTAGATAAATACTTGGAAAAATTATATTTTCTAAACCCTTGATAGTTACTGCGGACCATTACAGTCTTCCTTTCTGTACGGGAGTTGAAGAAGTTATACTAAAATAACTTTGTGATACCATTGCCATGTAAATGATGCTTGTGCATTGTTAAGGTCCTTTGGAAAAAACAGTAAAAAGTGCTTCTACACCACCAGGCCTACCTAAATACTGACTTTAGCCATACCGGAATTAATTGATGGCAGTAGACAGGTATTTCCCCTAAACAGCTCTAGCACAACCAATCTTTTCTCTTGCACACATAAGCATCTACTACAAACACTACTTTAAACTTCCAGTACAAATGGTTAATGAAGAGTTAATGATTAATTCAATGTTAAATAGTGAACTTGTTATAAATCAAGACAAACTATACATTTACAAGGAATACAAAGCAGCCACAGGCTGCTTGCTGTTAAAAAAAAAAAAAAAAAGCTTTCTTCATAGATATTGTCATTGTAAGTTGAGGGCTGACTTTTCATTTTACCATCCTCTTAAACAAAACAATGTGAACTCGAGTACCATGTTGTACATACATTTTTAAAGCAGGAAATCAAGTCAGCTGTTAATTTCTCAGTGTCTTAACACAACCAAAGGACAACCTTCTGTCAGGGTTATACATCTGAAGATTAGAGTCCTTTAGGATCTGCTCCAAATTTCTGTGTTATCAAACCACAGAACACTGTTAAGCAATCTCTTCTAGTCCACAAGGTCCTAACTAAAGTCTCCCAGTAAAAGCAGATTTTTTTCTTAGTGGTCCTAAATCACAGAAGCTACTACATTAACCCATGCAAGTCGATCCCCGAGGGTTACCTACCCCAAGTAAAACACCTTGTCATTCTGTCTAACTTTGCTGGTCACAAGATCTCCCAACTCAAAGAAACTTCTAGTTGCTTTTTGCACAAACAGTTTGGAAACTAATCCTTCCTCGTAATCCTCCTTGGGCAAGCAGATAAAGACAGCTATTCTAACTCAGACAGAGGTCCACCTACACAGAAACCCTGGCTCCAGTAACAGATAATAATAGCTGCCTAAGAAGTAGTATAAGGGCAGACAAGCACAAGGCAGTCCTTCCCCTCTACACCCTGCCAGCTCTGGGCCTTCCTCAATCACATGTAATCCTTCGGATGGTGGTCTGAGCTTCTCCAGTCAGAAAGAATTCATTTGTCTTGTAGCTCTCAGCCCTTTCCAGCTTGCCAGCATCCTTTTTTTTAAGATACCTGACTGGGATGAGCATCCTCTTTCCACAGCACCTGACCCGAACACACTACCCTTTGGTTTTCTGATGCTTCACAGAGAGCAAGCCCAACTTTCTCCAGTTCCAACCATCAGCCCTCCAGTTACCTGCCCGAGAACATCTTACTCTTCCAGCTGCCACATCACTCGTTGTTTGCATCCAGCCGAATACCACCACTGACTCAAATTCCAGGCAACTAGTTAAAAAAAAATTTTAAAAATCTTGTTCCCTAGCCTTTAATGTGCAGAGTGCATCCAGAGAGCCTAGATAGGTTTAATTCAGCTGTAATAGCACCGTGCTGGCAAAGAGAAGCTCACTGAAGCTACCCATCCAATTCACCTTGCTGAACAAATCCTGCTTCTACGCACATTTACATAAACCTATCACACCCCTTAGAAACAAAATTGCTTGTAGAAGTTCAAGAACTGAACTGTTAATTGAAGTACAGACTAGTAGTGGAGCAGAGAGAAATTCCTGCAGTACCCAGGAATTTCCAAGAGCATATTTCCCATTTCCAGTTAACCAAGATTCAAGAGCCTGTTTTTAACCTATTTAATAGAAACTAAACTTGTTTGAAAAGAACTGTCAGCTAAGGGTCTTGGGAAAAAAAAAAAGTTAAGCTGTTGTGGAATTCAAGTGTCAGTCCCTATCATGATTTAACAAGTAGTTAGAAGACAGGAAACCAAAAGCCAAAGAATTTCCCTTCTGAAGAAAGTTATCAGAGAGATCTGCCAAGAATTCATCCTGCAACATGTGCTGTTCAATACGTTCATGTAAGATCTATGAAGAGGAATATGTCCAGAAGTGGCAAAGTGTAATAATAAAAAAATAATATTAATCACAATCAAATTCAGAAAAGCCTGCAAAAAGTAACAGAATTCATGCGCTCCTAAGTAACTACACCATATATCTTAGATGTCAATAAATATCCAAACCAACAGAAAACATTTTAATTACATAAACTCAGTAAGATCCAAATTGGCTGTTACCACTCAAGTAAACTTTGGAGACTTGGTAGGTCAGTTCAGTATTTAGTATGCAGCAGTAGGGCAAATAAAACTTTTGGAATGATTATGAAAGGAAATGTGCATCACTATTACACTGCTGAATGCTTCAGGCAGCTCTGATTCCCACCTCTGAAAAAGGAGATAGAATGACAAAAAGGACAACAAGGATGATCAAAAGCATGGAGCAGCTTCCGTATAAGGAGAGATTGAGGAGAGTAAGACTTCAGATGGACAAAGAAACAACCATGGGGAAGAGAGGGAAAATTTAAGAGATCTGACAAATCATACAGTGTCAAGATGAAAAACATGGAATAATCGACCACTAGGTCTTACAATGCAGGACCAAGAGAGCACCCATAAAAGTTACAGATAATTTTTCTAAGCCAGTTCAAGGATATTGTCACTGGATAGAGAACATTTTTCAATAACATTTAAAATGCATAATTAAATTGTAGAGCTCACTGCTGTAGGATGTCATGGAAACTAGAAACATAAACAAGTTAGAAGAGGTATTATATAAATTAATGGAGAATAGATATAGTAGTGATCAGATGATTAGATACAGCTCCTGGCCAGGGAGGGCCCTAATGATGGTCATAAACTGGGAGTCAAATGAGGTGGGGGCTGGGGGAAGAAAGAAAAAACCCAACCCAAACCCACCACATTATATATGCCCTGTTTCTCAGTGCCCTCATTAAGCTCCTGCTTCTGGATCTTGTCAATGTCAGGATATGGAGCTACTCAGAGCTTTGCGATTTGCTCCAGGATGACAACTTTATTTAAACTTCTCATTTTATGGTACATATATAGATTTTATTTATTTTTAAATATTAAGAATGTATCTTTAGCCCTGCCTAATCGCATATTTAGGAAGCTGGAAAACTAACCTCGCTGACAATTCCTAAAGGCACTATCTATCATATTAACATAGAGATACCATCTCACTGAATCCTGACAGCACAGCACAAAAGCTAACGCATAACACGGCAGCAAAGCATCAGCCTCAGCAGACTGGAAAACCGAAGTAAAGGCCAGAGCATGGTGCACAGAAGTGGCAGAATTGAGTTTAACGCATCAACGGCCCCTCTTCCAGGAACAGCTCTTCCCTGTCCGCTTGATGTTTGACGGAAGCTTCTCACTCAGACACAGACTGAACAAATCGGACAACGTGTGTTTGCTCTGCGTACGGCTAAGGGTAGCGTTCCACAGAACTGCTGTTGCTAAAAGTAGGTCGGGACCATCCGTTCTAAACCAGGGAGAAAGGAAAGCTCAAGCACACCAGGCTATTTGGCCAGGTATTAGAGAAAACCTTCATCTGGGATTTCATCACTACTTCAAACAGATGTGATTCATATTTTAGCAGCCTCCACCTCAAACAAGACACGCCTTCCCAACCGCACTGCCCTCCCTGTCATTAGGGGCACCTCTCCCCAGCCTCAGCCGGGATCCTCCTCTCCTCGGCTTTGGCTCCACAAGCTACAAAAGCCAGAGTCCTGCTCCAAATGAGCTGCATTAGCTATTCTGCACTGATTTCTGTTAAAGCTGAAATGCCCAACTCTTTCATCCAGAAACAGCCACGACAGCACACGATCTTCTCACTGTGATTGCTTCTGCTCTGGACTCTGTTTTCCTCGGCAGAGCGTCCTCATGCAACCAGCCCATGGTTCCCAGAGCATAGCACCGTGACCCCTAACCAAGCTCTCACATCCCAGAGGCAAGGGCCATACTCCCAAGGCAAGTCCTGTTGCTTCTAGCCTGGCCTTGGAACAACCCAGCAAGAGAGGAAAGGAGCTTCAAACGTCCTGTGAAAAGAAGCCAGTCCTACACTTGCACCTCAGGAGGAAACCCTGGCCTCCATGCCAGCACTTGCCCTGCAGGATTGCACAGTGGGATGGAGAACAGAGAGACCTACCCTGCTAGCAGGGTTAGAGGCCACAAGCAGACACACAAGGACCACGTACCGAGATTTACCATCCAGTTGTCAAGATGCAAATCAGAGCCATTGAACACTGGAGCCTGCCTTGAATAAATCCTTTCGCTCTGCAGACACCAAGCAGTGCAGGGTGCTCTGGCTTGTTGAAGAGCAGCATTTCATCATCACCCCAGAAGTCTTCAGTTTTTAGTACTGCAACAGCTCTATAAAGAATTGCTATGCCATGAGTGGACAGAAAGGAATTCTTCTTCTTGGAGTGTTTCTTAATTTCGAATAAAATTTAATTTTCTACCCTCCTAGTAATCTTCTGGAGAACCATACAGCCTGACAG
>NW_009706738.1:4790-13665 GCF_000703405.1 Apaloderma vittatum | reverse complement strand
CCCCTATCCACCACTGTCAGCAGTTCTGGCTCCAGCCATGAATACAGGCAGCAACACGCAAATAAACTTAATGCAATATAACCACACGAGTAGCACCTATCCCCTCCCACCCAGAAGAGACAGCAAAATCAACAGAATTCCACATCACTACCACAATCTGTTTGTGGTTTGTCTTCAAACCAAGCTGGGGTATATTCTGTCTTGTATTACTCAACTCATTTTAAAGCATTATCAGAAATGAAACTTTGATCAATTAATCTTCCATAAATTAGTGCCTAAGCCTGGAGGGCTATTAGGAGTTAGCTACAAATTATTAAGACTCAATATTCTGGTAATTAGGTTACACAGCTCTGCTAGATAATGATCCAAGCTGAGACGGCCAGACATCTTTTCGCACCTCTGCAAGCCAGTATCTAGGCTTTCATAAGGCCAAAAAGAGATAGCAACATAGCATGTCGTTCAGAAAGCCTGAGGACCTTCCCAAGTTGCTCAAAGCATGTATAAAACACAGGAGCTCCGACTGCACAACTGCAGAAGGAGGAGAACAGGCTGGGTGCAGATTTGAGAGCCAGGATCAACTTCTCACCAGTCTCAACAGCCCCAAGCAATGACCCTCCCACACAGGCTGGGATCTTTGATATCCAGTGCTTCCAAACGCAGTCCACACACACCTTGAGAGCCTCTCCTCTTCCACAGGAACCATCCACGAAGGGCTCTCAAGGTGTGTGTGGACAAGGAGCCAAAGGCTGGCAGCAACAATGCAGCACACTCTTCCGTCCTACAGTCCCGACTCTCCGTCCCAGACACTGCCCACACTGGGAAGGTCCTGTTTCAAAGACAAAATTCAGAGCACCAGGCTGCATACGGATAGGAGTGGGAGGACTACAGCTCAGCATGGGCCATCAGGCAATGCTCTCCATTCATGCTACTGTGGGTCCCCAACCTGCAGGAGTCAAAATGGGCACATGTGATAATTAAGCAGCAAAGGAAGCAGAAGCTAGGACACTGCAAGATTTCGTACTTTGAGAAATAAACTATCTGGGGCAAGAGTTCTCCAGTCACTTTGTTAACAAGCAGATATCTAGTCACACCTTATCTAGAACAAGGAATTGTATTACAAGACAAAATTCACCATAAGAGATTTTACCAAGTGGCATTGCCACATGAGCTTCCGTTCTTATCAGTTCCCTCGGACTGAGGAGATCCTAACTTCTTCTGGCAAAGTGTTTGAGCTCCTGGTCCTATTGAGGGCTCAGAAAGCTTCTCTGGCGCTGTCCTAAAGGCACAAAGGTTCAGAACTGGCTACCTGCTCACAGCAGCCATGAATTTCAAAGGCTTTTCAGCTGAGACTCCATCTGGTTTGCTGCCCTCCCACCTTCACCGTCTGATAGCCACTGGCTGGGCAGGACCGACTGGCTCTTCCCTTTGCCCTTCAGGGAAGCGCAGCCCTTCGCCCTAGGGCCGCAGAGATGCACCAGCAGGTCTGCTGCACAAACTGCAGTGCTGCTCTGAAACGCAAACTGCCATGAGCAGGAATTTCAGCCAGCACGACTGGCTGACTGTTGGCAACCGGCTAACTTTTGGTGTTTCAAGAGTCACTCCTGGGCAAAAATGCCCAGGAGACAGGAAAACCAGATTTGTAGTAGTCTGTTACGAATAGCACTGAGAGTTTTACATCTGAGCTGGTTGCTCTTCTGCAGGAAGGAACAGCTTGACAGAGCAGAGAGGCTGGTAAGGGGAACAAGGAAAATGTCTGCACATCTGTGCTGAAAGGATAAGCCATAGCCTGTGGTCAGCACAGTGCTATTTGCAGGCTGTCCCAGTTCCAGGCACCCTTCCTCTGTCGTTTTAAGCTCTATACTCCACATGGCAGGAATTGCCCTTTCCTCTGGGTAAGGAAACTGTTCAAGTCTGCTGTAACATTGGTAATTAATCAAAACCCTACAGGAAAGTGGCTCAGACAGCACTCCAGACACATAATACGGACCAAACTGAACAATCAGCCACCTAATGTGAAACCAGGAGGCCAGAGTAGGGCCAACAAGTTTAGCATCATAAAAGTATATAGTGGGAAATAAAAAAAAAAAAGTATATAGCGGGAAAAAAGTATATAGTGGGAAATACAGTAGTTGAAATCATAGGAATAGAAAAGATCATACAGGCTAAAGATGGGTTCAGACTAACTCTAATCTGGACAGACTATGTGGCGAATGGCTGAGAGGTCCAGCTCTTACAGGAACAGGCTGAGAGAATCATTGTTGCAACAGAACTACTGTTCGATACAATAATTAAGAAACGGAGAGTGAAATAGGAAGGATATTCTCTAAATGGTGCAGCAGCTGAGTCCATCGCTACCTTGCAACGATGAGACTTCTGGTTTGGGATGGAGACTTCTTACTGCATCCAACAGTTAACCAAGTGCAACACATCACGGCCACGGGGCAACAACAAGCAGGAAGGAAACTTAGGCCCACTCCACCAAGTCCCAAGTCTTACCCAGCATGACCCCTGTCCTAATCCTGTCTCTACTCTACTTGGCTTCTTGTTTCAGCCCCAGGTCTATGTGTTCTCCTCACAGCTGTAATGCGAGCACATGACTTCTCAGCCAGTCCGTGGAATGACTTCTGCTATAGAACATGAGATGCAGACAAGTCAGTTTCTGTATCCTTGCAAAGGCACTATAGTTTCCCAAAATATATCAGTTCTGTTGTTTTCAGTCATAAGAGTGTGCCTCCAAGAACATATGTCTTCTTAGTTCTGCTACCAGTCAGCTTTCCACAGCTGCTCCCCAAGGACCATATTAGCAAAGTTAGTCAACAAAAGGTTAAAACCTGGGACACTACCTAACAGCAGAGACCAAGTCCCTAGGGACAGAAAACCCCCCAGATATAGCCCGTTGTTGTTCTCTTCCTTCTGAAAGAGAAAGGAAAAATTCAAAGGAACAACTAGGACTGTTGCCTACTGTGCCCTCTGCAAATCTGGGTAAGCATCTAAAACAAAGCATAAGCTCAGACTTTCAAGGGTGAAGCATTTAAAAGTGAGCCCTATTTTCCAGCTATTTTTAAATGTTTAGACAGGACCTAAAATAAGACCAGTGTTTTGAGTACTTCTGAAGAGTACGAACCTCATGTAGGCCATGACATTTTTAGTTTGAAAATGCTTTGGAACAGGGATCGTACTGTTTTTACATCTGCTTATCACTCATTTTAGCTCAAATTAAGTTACAGTCCATTACAAGACAAGAAACGCTCTTTTTAAGGGGAGAATTAAACACAAATAAGATTTAGGCTCTCGGCAGTAAGACAGTCTCTGTAATGCAGTAAAACACATACTATCTCAGAGCAGCAGGGACAGAATTTACCACACAGAAAGGGAGAAAGTCAGCTTTTCTGCTTAGAGTATTTGTCTTCACACCACCCTTCCTAGCTGCATAGTTTCCAGAAATACAATCTCCACCTCTCTTCAAACTCAACAGTTTGCAGACTCCAACAGCCCACAGACAATGCCTTTAGCAAGCAAGAGGTACCCTCAGTACATCACAAGCAGCACAGAACCGACCTAGAACACAAGCTGTGCCAGGCTCCATTTTCACCAGTTTGATTTGTATCCCCCTTCCCGTTCTGTCCTGACAAACGAGGTTGCAGTTGTCTGGCTCCATCCTGAAACATAAGTACGAAGAAAGCACATAGTAGTGCTTTACCTGCCTGAATGCTCTCCCAAGGTTCAACAACATGCAGCTCAGGGATTTCTTGGGATAGAGGTGGTTTCTATGTGTTTAGTAACCTTCAATAGCTCTTTCTGTGGAGCTGCCCTGTGTGCTCAGACACACACAGATGTCTGGCATTCACAACATCCTGTGGGAAAAAGCTTCCCAGGTTAACTGCACACATCAAGGACTAAGTTGTTATTAAGCTTATTACATACTGGCTCCATTCAATACCTATTCATGCTTGTAATGGAAGACGCAAAAAAGGATTTCTCACCCTCTAACCTTTCCATGCCATTCAGGATTTGAAGATAACTGTTGCGTATAATTTTTCAGGTGGAAAAGTGCCAATTCATTCAGCTGCTCTTCCTATGGAAGGTAATCCTCACCTCTAGTCACTGTTGCTGCTGTTCTGTTTCTAGTAACTAAAAAGATACCCTTCTTAAAACGCAATGGTTTTCCTAAAGCTGCAAAAAACTTGGCTGCCATGTGAGCTGGAGAAACCAGTGTGACAGTTACTAAATACAGCAGCTATAGTGAACTCCTAGTCAGGTAGTTCTCTGCTAAAACACGCAGCCTAACTTCTTAAACTAAGTTTGCTCAGAAGGAAATTTACTTTCAAGCCACAGCATTCAGCTACCCCTTCTTCCTCCAGAATAGGATGTATTTTTCAAAAACTTTCTCTCCCCAATAGTGCTTTGAAAATACAAATAACGTCCTTATTTTGATTTAGCCTGCTCTGATAAATCTTCTGACAAAGATCATGTGCTGCAGCTTTATTTGGTAGCATGTCCTTTTCAAACATTCCAATCCATCATTTTTTTCCCCTCAGGTACAGGCACAACATTTAGTGACTTCTTGACACTACATGAAACAGCAGTATCCTTAACAGACCTTCTACAGAGTCATATAAGAACACTTGGGTTTAGACACTTTTTAAATCTTGACTCCCTCAAAATCCCGAGTGATTTCTTCCACAAGTGCAGCGATCCTAATTGCTTCCTACATTCTTGATTACCTGATATGAGACTTAGCTATTTATTCACACTTAGCTCACTAAGCAACTTAAACTTTCCTGTCAGGCTGAAATACTTGGCTTTTCTCTGTCCTTTGCCTGTTTCACTATTAGAAGTTAAACAAGTGTTTTTAAGATACAGAGATGTAGAAGTGTAACTGGAAAAACAACAACAAAAAAAGTCAGGCCACTAAAACTTAACCAGAATTCAATACTACCTAGTTACAATACTCAGTGATAACAGCATTTTTAAAAATATACAGTTTAGGGCTTTGAACCATTCTTTATGGGCTAAAAGGAACACTTCACCTCACAAACAGCCCATAGTTGGTCTTGATCAAAGGGCAGAACTCTCCTCTCAAGGTGGTGGATATCAAACAGCACACGGGGCTCAAAACTCATCTAATCAAGCCTCTAAGTTGAGCCCAGCTACTGCCACGTCTTCCATGAGATGAGATGGGCAAGGCACTTCACTCTTCCTAGAAGCTGAGCTTCTAGAATGCAGCACAGGAAAGCTGACCACACCTTTGGTGACATCAAATTATGCCAACACTGAAAGTTAGAGAAAACCTGGACCTGGAAGATAACACAAGGGCTTATTTTCACATAAGGCATTCACCTGGCTCCAGGTATTACACGTGCAGTGCTTTTAGAGGCAAAATGTATAAAGAGGTTTGGAATTTTATTCTTCATCCCACTACAGATATGTGTAGGTCTGCATTATTTTACCACTGAAACAAATTCAGATACTACTAAAACAGGAATCAAGTTGTCACAAGGTTAAATACTTACAGAACCTACTGAATACTTACATACCTAGTGAAGAAACGCTCAGCCTGCAGTGTGGGACATCTCATAAACAGGATTGTAAGACAAGATGCAAGACCAGAGAGCAATTCAGACTAGTCTCTCATTGAAATACCACTTTTGGAACTGGACCTGGAGTTTGAAGTAGCTATGCAGAGGCTTTACATTGCATGTGAAAGAAGTGCATGGCACCAGGTCTAGAGACATACCCAAAGCCCTCACCACTCTGACCTATTGCCAGGCATAGGAGGCAACGAGAAAGAAATGTCTACAGCCAGAACACATCAGTACAGTTCAGAGAAATGTGCCCCCAATCCCCAAAGGTGAGAGTTTGTCCTCGGGAATTCTTGCCTTGCACACAGCACAGCAGTTCTATGCTTACCTTTACTCTAAAAAATAAAAAGTGGTGGTCGGCAGAAAAATCAGTCCCTACGCTATTTAGAAAGGAAGAGAGAGAAGAGCAGGGAACAAGTAACACCCTCCTAGGTAACATCAAATTGTCACTCTGGCCACACAAGAATGAAGCAGAGCGCGATTCCGATAATAACCGTAACTCATAGCTCAGAAGTTAGTTTCTTCAGCCATGATCTTTCACACTTAAAGAGACTAAAAAGTATATCCTTTAGTGCACTCCTCCTGGAGTGCTTTTTCAATAGGATTTGGACAGAATTAGTTTGATATCTGAAAGACTGCAACCTACAGACCTCTGTCCTCCCTATGGTCTTTCATTTCTTAGGTACCCTGAAAGCATGGATCCAGAGAGACTGGCCTGAATTCAAGCCCTCTCAAGTACTTACTCATTCCTTATTCCAAATGGCTTTCATTTACTGGTTTTACTTGAATCACCCAGAGCAGTGCAAAGGTGAGGAAACCAGACTTGTCTATCTTTGTACATGTGTTATACGCACTCAGGATTTACTCTTGGAGGCTCCAGACTGAAACAGGATTTCCAAAAACTTGCTCTTCACCATCCAAAAGTTCAGTCCAGGTCTACACCAAACTGAGACCTCAGAGGCTGCACACACAGAGAAGTCTGGGCAAACAGTTGCTGTCTGACTGATTTTACTTCTGCTGAGCACTCCCGCTGCTGTAACTGCCAGGCCAACAAAGCAGACCTCCTTCTGCTGAAGGGCTCCTGCATTCCTAGTGCTCTAACATGATACTCCTCTCTCCAACCCAAGAGTCGGTTGACTCATCTAAATTGGCAGCCAGTGTCCAGGAGCCAAGGTTTTGCTCCCCAACCATAAGTTCATGGAGATCTCCAGCAGCTCATTCAGTCTGGGATCACTGCTCTACCACCCTATATTTGATATTCAAATTCCCATATTCAAATTCCACGCATTCATTTACAGAGTGCTTCTCAGGCAAACCAAAATAGGAGTTGTAACTATCCTGTTTAACAGGAAGCAGTCTGAAAGGAGAAATCAGTTTCAGGGAGACATTTTTTCAAGAGTTTATAGCAGTCAACACCACAGAGCTCAGACAGCACAAAGTACCTGATCACACAGCATGGTGATTGACAGTCAGATATGAACATCACCCCTGCTCCAGGAGACTGTCTTCAGATTTGGCAACACTCAGTGGGCCATTTCTGGCCATAGATCACTATCAGAAAGCAGCTTTTTGTGTGTTTTGTTTGTTGCTGTCTGTAGGTTAAACTCATTCCCTTGTACAGAAAATTCCAAGTTTAACACTTTTAACATGGCAACACAGATGGAAATACAGCACCAGAGGTGCCAAGAAGATTCTTGCAAAAGGAGTACAGTGGCCTGGTTAAGGTGCCACAGCAACCCACAGATCACAGCCAGACCCTCAAGAAAGGGGGTGCAGCTGGGGAGGAGGACCGAGACAAAGACAAAACATGACAAGCCAACAGACAGGCAACCTTTGGAGTTGCTTACAGCAAGCCTCTACAGCGCAAAGCTTCAGCTGAAGAGATGCTCTCCATCCTTCAATAGAATTTTTACGTTCCCTTTGCAAAGGGAACAAGCGCACATTCTCACATGCAGCCACTCATTCCAGTAGACCAGTGCCTGGTGAGCACGCTCGTCCAACTAAGCACGGGTGGTACAGCTCATCAGGTGGGTTCATTACGCAGCAGCATCAAGAGGCTGCCCAGATTACACGGGCTGCACAAACCGAGACAATCAGGAACCCGGAGGAGCCCAGCGGGCCACAGCAGTCCATGGGCATCCCAGTGCTGACTCCCGGCGCATTTTGCTTACCATCTGGACTCTTGGGAACGTTGAGACACCTTCATTTCTCTTATTGAAGAGTGTGCCTCAAGCTGGAAAAAACAACATAACATGAAATGCAAAGACTATTTTTCCAATAAATTAAATCTCTGTTGCACTTGACTCCCGCTGTGGTTCCCTTCCCCCTGAGAAGGCAAGGTCTGGCCAGCTGCACAAAGTCCAGGCAGCCCTGGGAAAACAATGGGATCTTTTTCTTGCCAGAATGAGCCTTCCGTTCACCCTTCTAACCATGGCACAGAGGACACCCCCAGTGTGTCTGCAGGGGAGAGGAGTCTGTTGGCATAGCAACAGTACACCCTAACTCTCTGCTAATGAACAGGGATAAAATGTTTTGTTCTCATTAGGAAAAATACAGACACATTCCTGATTGGTGAGTAATGTCTCTGCCTCTGGGAGATTAGCTCAGAGCTGTGCAGCCTGAAACAGCCTCAATTCAGCCCACTGCAGTGCTTCCCTTGAACAGCCACTCTCCAAGGACCCCGCATCTCTCAAGGGTAAGCCTACAGAGCCTGCTGTAGCACTTTGCCTTCAGGCCTGAGACAGCTCAAGGCAAGAATAATGAGAAGAGGCTTGAGAGGAGCAAACCAGAACAGGCACAATGGGAACACCCCAGCAGAGAAGGCAGCTCTGTCTGGTGTGTTCGCTGCACCTGGGTCCCAAGCTACCGCCGCAGCAAGCGAGGGTTTCTCTTTGTGCATCCAGCGCAGGGCTGCCTCGCCCGGGCTCGGATCAGCATAACCCAATCAGCACAACACAAACACAACCCAGCAGAATTAAACTGAGGAACTGCATCCCGAGTCCATCTTTCCTTTAATGCTACCACTGGGTCTCATTCACTCGCATCACCTTGCTTTGGATTCAGAAGCTGCTGAGAATAGGGACTGCACACCTTAGTCCTCAGAGAGGACTTCAGAGAGGATTCCAGGGGCTGAACAGATACTCTAACTCCCTTCTCTCTCTGCTGGGAAACTGGTGCTGGCTGGGATTAGAACTCCACACTGAGATACACTCGGCTCCAAAGCAGATGGGGATGTGGCAGAGCCCTCTTGCTCTCCCAGCCCAGCTGATGGAGAAATGGATGGATTGGGGCTC
>NW_009706738.1:4046-4726 GCF_000703405.1 Apaloderma vittatum | reverse complement strand
CTTCTTGCTCCTCAGGGCTTCCAACAGCTCAAAACGGTGCAGGAGGAAAAGGTGGAATTGGCATCAGGACAGAAGGGCTCTACTATCTTACGCTTTGAAGGAACTTGCACGTCCTGTGCAAAATGATGCTCCTTCAAAGCCAGCTGCCCTCCCTCGGCCAAAAACCCTGTATGTTAACCTGAGCTGGGATCTGCTCCTGGAACCACTGGGACTTGATTTCTGCTTTACATCCTTCCAGATGAGAAATACTTTATTTCAGTCCCCCAGGCAGGAACTCGATTGCCTGCAAAGCTATCTTGGTCTGTCTAAACGAGGGAAATAAACCCTTGATCTTACCCAGCAGTGACCAAGCCTTGGCCAGCAGCCCCTGTCCAGCCCGCAGTGAAGCTCAAAACCCTTCCAGCACAACACAAGGCCGGAGAGGCCGAGGGGCCAGGGTGCTGTTTTCCAGCCTCCGGGCATTTTACTTGTTCCAGGCATGATCCCTCCCCCAGCCCTGGTCAGAAAGGAAAAGCCGTGGGAATGGAGCTCAACACCCCGAGGTAGGCTCACCCCCAGCCGACCGGCAGCTCTTAACTCCCTCCGCGCCGGCGGGCAGCCCTGCGCAGAGACCACCACTGTGGCAGGGACACCTTGCTGGGGGGACACTCCAGAAAGGGGGTACAGGGCAACGGCGCGCC
>NW_009706738.1:0-3941 GCF_000703405.1 Apaloderma vittatum | reverse complement strand
GCCCCTCACGCTTTCCCAGGACGCCCATGGCTCCTGCTGCCCTACCCGTCAGTGTTTCCATTGAGAGAAGAGCACTCCTTCCATCTTTCCACGCTCCCAGCAAGCGCCAGAGGCTGCCCAGTTAACAAAAAATATCTTCATCGTGGCATCCAAGCACGTTTGCTTCGTTCTGCTCAACATGCCGCCGCAGGGAAGCCGTGCTGCCGCACCAAGCGCCACTCGCTCCGCACCGAGTGTGAGGGTTTGGCGATCTGCCGGCATGTCAGGAGTTAAGTTCGCATTTCCATTCCCCTGACCTGCACCAATGCTGGCTGAATATCGAGCTATTCTTTGCAGCTTGATAAAGCATGAGAAAGCTGAAGGCCTCACACACTCCTCTTTTCACAGCTTGGCCCGCTGCCCGCAAGCTGTCACTCCCTGGCACCCAGGGCAAAGAGGGAGGAGGAGGCCAAACTGCAGCCAGCTGCAATGAATCACTCGCTCCCCTGTCCCCTCCTCCCCGGGGAGCCTGCATCCCTCCTTCCGGCAAGGGGATAATGTCTGCCTGGCTTGCTTTCACAGAAAAAGCCATCCTCTTTGAGGGGGGGGTTCCTACTGCAAAAGCTGCTGCCACAGAAAAGCGCAAAGCGGCTCCCAGCAAGACCGAAGGACTTCGGCTCAGCAGCTGGACGGGAACGCACTCCTGCAAGTGTTCCGCACAAACACCACTTAAAAATCTGATGTTGGCCATTTGTCTAAATTGCAGGAAATTCTGGAGGAATGCTCAGGCACACAATCTGGACTTGAAGGAGACTGCCTATTCCTTCGTGCCCCACTCATGCAATATTTATTTTGGGGATTCATTCCCATTGCAGTCCCTTCCTAATTCCCAACCACCATTTCTCATCCAAGCCCTTCCAACCACCATCCCCTCCCATTTATTTTGATGGGTTCTATCATACAAATTGCCTCCCCATGTTACAGTTCAGTCTTTACTTTTAACACCAAGCAGCAGAGGGAAATGCATCCAAAAATCTCAGGGTCAGTGGAGTCCAAGACAAAAAACGCAGATGAGAAGGCACAGGAAGACTAAGGTCATCATGTGCTTTCCTTGCACTACAGACCCAAAGTTTGGAGAGCAAAGCAAAGATGTCAGCTGTTTGCTTTCTGAGGAAGGGGATGTTCATCAATAAAACACATATAAACTGAGCTCCTCACCATCAGCCTAAACATGAACTACTCAGCGGCACAGCAGTCCACATGGCAGTGGGACACTTCCATTCTCTCATTTCTGTCTCCTGCTGAGAAGTTCTTCACCACACAGCGAGGCAGTCCGTGCCTGTACAGTCATGGCTCTCCCATGTCACAGAAAGTGCTGCAAACTGCAATTTTACTGGGAGAGGGGTTCAGCCTCTAGCCCAGCAAAGACAAAGTCTCGCTGACTCCAAGGAGAGATGAGAGGTTGCCTTCCCAACAGCACAGGCTACCACCTCCAGCACCCCTCACCTCTCACGAGCAAACCTGTAACCTTCCCTATCCCAGAGCCTCGTATGCCTGACAGCCCCACAAAAACATCTGCCCCCCTTTCTTCCAGAAGAGAGCCACAGAGGCTCCAAGCTCCGCATACTGCTCTGCTGGTAGTGGGCTTCAAAATCAGGCAGTGCCAAGGCAGGCTAATACACCTTCCTCATCTCTCTTCCCACACTTGGGGGGTGATGAAGGAAGAGTTGCACAGCTCCCACCTGGCAGCCAGTGTGTGTTCAAACAGGGAGAAACTCATCAACTTGGTGTTCTGCAGAAGGTTTCTTTTATTATTATTGCTGTTTGGGTTTTCAGGGGTTTTGTTTATATAAAATCTGGAACAGCACAAAACAAAATGTAAATCATTAAAAGAAACTCTCTCTTTTAACATAAAAAAAAGAAAAAGTAGGAAGTACTTCCACTATTCCCAAAGCTACTTTCTTCACAAACTAAAGCAAGTCTTAAGAAAAGCTCTTTCAGGGACACAAGCTGTCCAGAATCACTAGTAATCACATTCAGTGCCATTTTATCACATACTCTGTCAAATAACACACCACATATGGATTTATCCTTTATGATATATTTGTAACACTTTGCAAGGTTTCTCTTGCAGCTCTATACATCTACATCAGTAAGTGCCTCCCCCACAACACCTGCAGCTACAAAACGTCTATTGAAAAGATTATCACACTGAGCATCCATAATTTAGTGAGCTCTGGAACTCGCGTCACCCCTGGTGCAAATAAAATACAAACCACTCCCTACTGTCCAGGCACATGCAGTTTTGCTGTGGGAATGTTAAGCTTGTTCAGCATCCTCCTCCTCTGCCAGAAGGATCTCTAAATGCAAAGCTTAATAGAAACAGTTAATATCCCAAGCGTGGCTCTGAGCCATCTGAGCTCTATCTGTAATATAATCAGGTTCGTAATGCTCAGAATAGCACTCTGGAGTCTTAGTACAGACTAAGACCTCACTGTATTAAGTGTTGTGTAGACAGTTGTAGTGGTACAGTTTTCTCTTCTGTAAAATTACTGAGCACCATACACAGGAATCAACCATAACCCATATTTTACAGAAGTTAAGACACAGGAGGGCAATGTATACTTTTAAAATTTCTTTTTTTGGCAGCTAAATCAAGTCAGTATTTTCACAGACACGCTGCGGGGAGGGAGGGAGGGGAACACTGAGGTTACTCTCTCTCTCTCTCCAGAGCAGAGACCGAAAAGCTCAGTTCAGCCAAAGCTCACTGAGGCTCTTTATGTTCCTGTCCAGTGACAGAGGTCACTTGTCGAAGATTGAACCAGATCTGGTACTGGGCTGCCTGCTAAGCACGCTGGCAAGAGGATCTGAGCTATACCCTTCTCTGCAGTTGTTTGCGTTTCTTTGGGAACACCAAAGGCCTGGAGTCAGTCCCAACGCTGCTTGCATCGCCTTTGCTAAAAACATGCCTTTTAGCTCTAAAGTCAAATTTGCCTTAAATTCCTTGTGCTCTGAATAAAGAAAGCCCATACATAGAATACGTGACAAAGGTAATTGCTTGTGTTTGCCAAAACACTTCATTTATGCAAATTCTCATTCTTGTGGCTCAGATTCCAGGGTATTTTCCTACCGTAAACACAGGTTAGATCCATGCTTGAGCTGATCACCCCGTGATCCTCTTCAGGTTCACGGATTGCCGCAGGTGAGGCAGCCTGCTCACCCTTCCCCAGCAGCCAGAAGTCGCAGCTCTTCAATTCATTGATTTTTAAGAGGCACCAGGTCACGCTGTCTGGCCTTCAGCTGATCACAGTTCACAAGCCTTCTGCACATTTTTGGCTTAGGAACTGTATGCGTTTGAAATGAATAAAGACTAGATGCCTTTTGGCAAGATGCCTGAGGCAAAGGCCTCAGGAGAGCAATTCGCTGTTTCCCAAGGCTGATAGGAATGGACAGGCATCCCCTCGCTTCAACTTTTATTCCCTATTTGTGAAAAAACGGAGGGAGCCGGCTATTACAAGGGGGAAAGGAAGAGCTGTAGGATCCAGCACAGTTGCAAACAATGTACTCTAAGAAACATCTTACAAGAGGAAAAAGATGTAGGCAGACAAGTACTTAAGGAGGGGAGTTCTCTGCAGAAACAGGGCAGAATAATCTCTTAATTTAGGTTGCTCCTTCAAATCTGCACTAGCCAGAATGCCCTGATGCACTGGAAGAAAACATCATACGACTGGGGAGCAGGAAGGGCCTATGCAGGGGCATAAGCAGGATATGTATGAAGAATGATTTTTTTAAAAAAAAAAGGCCGTGGCTTTCAGCACGGTTTTGTCTTTCCACTGCCGCGTTGTTTCCCAGCTGAGAGGAATCTCGTCAGCCCACTGCACGGTGTCTGACCAGAGCCCGTCCTGCCCCGCTGCCCCTGGCACAGAGCTCCCCAGAACTGCTCAAAGGGTAAGGGATAGAGC
>NW_009706737.1:65000-178410 GCF_000703405.1 Apaloderma vittatum | reverse complement strand
CCCCCGCCGTCGGGGACATCCCCATTAATACCCGGGGGTCAGGCAAAACCAGGTTGAGGTGCGCCTGGGACTCACGAAATAAAACCAAAAATCGTCAGAAGAGTGGAGCACCAGTACAGCGTAGATGTTTGGGTGCTTTACAAAGCAGGCAGAGAGTAAAATGAATCAAATAAGTTCAATGCAGAATTATTATTGGGCAAACGGGGCTGTGTGAGCGGAGGAGCTCTGCTGCCTTTTGTGCAAGACGACTGCAAAGTTAGCTGAGATCTGATTTAAAAAAACCAAAACAAACAAACACACAAGCACCAAAATCAGTTGGCAGTTGTTCGATCAAAAATCGTTTATTCTTCAGATTTTTCGTTTTGCAAATCCTCGCTCTAAACAAACGGACAGGCGTCCTCAGTTTGCAGCCTGCGAGCTCTCTGAGCCCGCTCCTGGGTCTCACACAGCAGTGCTGGCTCCTGGAAGAGCCCTGCTCACATCCCCATCCACCTCCAACAAAAGGACTAAAACTCATTCTCTAAACTCCTGCCCCTGGAGGATGCTCCTGCGAGACATAATAAATACACAGGGGGAAAAAAACAAAGCAGAGGAAAAAAAAATCTTTTAAATCTGGTTTATTTGAGAGAAGGGTGTGAAGGGGTGACCCTGGCCCAGCTCCTGGGGTGCTGGAGGCACGTGGCAGCCCCTATTCCAGCTTTGCCGGGGTGCGACATCCTCATCCTCTGGCTCTTCCTCCAGGGGATGGCTGGTCAGGGAAGGGATGTGCTCAGGTCGCTGTTGCTCCTTCAAAACCCAGGGATTTCTCTATGCATGGAGGGGCAGGGGAGGCTCGGTGTGTTCCAGAGTGGATGACGTGTTTTACGTAAAGGTGCCTTTATTTGTCTGAGGAAGAGGATTAAATCAACACGACATAGTATTTTTCCCCTCATCTATGTATGGCCCAAATGGATACTGCAAGTGGTGCTGGTTCATAGGAAACATGAGGATGTGCCACAAAAAGAGGGGCCATAAGCCCAGAAGAAGGGACACAACTCAAAACGGCGGTCTGCAGAGAAGCTCATTTCAAATCCCATGTGTTTTCACACTGACTTTGCAGGTAGGCAGAAGGTGTGAGGAAGGCACAGCAGTGTTTTCTCTCAGTTGTTCCCCTTGCCAGTGAGATGCAAATGGCTGAGAAGAAGCTAAGGGGATTTCCAGGGCTGTGAGGAAATCCCTTTGCCAAAAGCAGCATCGCTGGGAGACCTCCCTGGGCTGTCCTAGTCCCCTTCCCAGCGTGAAGCCAACCCGTGCTTAACTCACAGATGCTCCCGTGAGATTTCGCACCTCGTGAGAGCGCCCGAGGAACACCACAAGCTGATACAGGATTTATTTTTATTAATCAGCCCAGCCAGGACGTGGGCAGGAGCCTGCTCCTCCTCCACGTGCTCTCATGCTTCCCAGGGCTTCGTTTGTTTGTTTTTTCCAGGATAGTTTTGTGAGCCGTTCCTCTGGCTCGCGTATAAACACCCTTGGTTCTCTTTATTAAGCACGGGAAGACAAGTGGTGAATGATCACTGTTGTTAATAAAATTACTCCGCTAATATTTTTCCCCAACACATTGGATATTATCGATACATAATGAAGGAAACCCCTCCCGAGGCCGGCGGCCGGCGCAGGGCCCATGCATCACCCCAGCTCCACCTCCACCATCCAAATGAGGCCTTGGTGGAGCGTAAGTGGTGCACAGGCCTTTTATGGGCCTTCTGCAGAACGGTGAATTTTACCCAAAATGCAGGTTAAAACCCATGCTAGGTATTAATGTAATCAGGTCCAAAATCTCTCTATCAAAAACTCCCCAAGCACCTCTTCACCTGCTAAACCTGGTAGCTCCCGATCTGGAGACTGCTGCAACATATTTTAGGGGACTCCTTGCTTTTCAGTTCTGTCAAGACAATGTGCCTTGCTTAAATCCTCCAAGTCTTGGCTCAGCGGCAGAGTGAGGGAAGTCACCGAAGGGCCATCCCCACTTGGCACATCTCTGCGCCAGGCCAACATTTTCCTCCTCTTCCTTCTAAATAGGAAACTGAATTATCACATTTTTTCTATGAAAAGTGGGTGATCTCCACAAACTTCTTAGAAATAGAACCATCAACTTCAGAAAGAGAAAACTCTTTTTTTTTTGTTTTATTTTATTTTCAAAAATCTATTTTTGAGGTCAAAATTTTTTATTTTTAAAATCTCTATCTTTTTTCGGTCAACATGGACCATTTCCAACAGTGCTGCTCCCTGCTGTTCCTCACAAAGCTTCTTTGTCAGTTTGACCATTAAGGGTACTTCTGCGAATTCAATTTAGAGCCTTCACCTTATTAGAAGAATCTTTATTAAACATTTTATTGAAGTATTTTAATGGCTTCCAAGGCATGTTGTAAAACCCCACTGATTTCAGAAGCCTCTCTGAGGGATCACAGGCGGCAGCACTTGTGTGATGGGAGCACACACTGGCAACTTAGCTCATGCCTGGAACAGGGTGGATAAAACCAAGGAGGGGTTTAATTTTGACAAAAATCTTTAAGGTATGGTATTTCTAACTGAAAGAGGAGGATGTGAAGAATCAGTGTTTATTCCTTAAAACCACATCAACATGATTTTTTTTGTTTTTTTTTTTCTGCTTTTGCCCACGTAAAATAGGTTTCCAAGAGGAATTCCAGCTAAGGAGGTGATGAAACTGTGTATTGATCTCACCAGGCAGTATTTACAGTCTGTAAATAAAGCTTATTTAGGGGCTCTTGTTAAAATATTACAGGATGGAGGAGTTCAACAGGCACGTTTAAATGGATTCTAAGCAACTGGGCAGAGAGAAAAGATGTCTGTGGGACCATGAAACATTTATCTGTCCAGAAGGAGAGAGGGAAAAAAAAGCCGGGAATGATCTATCATAAGGAGGGAAATCTGCACCTCAGCATTTGCCAAAATGTCTTAATTGCTTTGTAAACTCATCTAAATAAATAAAACCTGGAGGGCTGTCGCAGCTCTCTGCTGCAAACAAGCATAGTCTGTGTGGCAGGGGATAAAAACCCTAATTCTGCCCAGGGCTGAGCTTGCTCCTGTCTTGGGGCTGCTGTTGGGTTTATTGCAGCTGTGTCTGCCCAGTGCCGGTGTGGAGTGGGGGTGAGAAGCTTTCACAGGTCTGGGAGGGGGTCAGGAGGATGTGCAGGGACTGCCATCCCACTGACCGGTCCCAACTTGTGGGTACTTTTGCCTCCTTCCCTTGGGAAAATATTCCTCTGCCTATGAAACGCTTCTTGTAGTCAGTCTGCACAGGCTATCTATTAATTTTGCCTCATTACTGCCTGTTACACCTCTTAGCACCAATGCAGAGTTAATGTTCATTCATAATAAGATGACATTCGTGCTGACATAAAGCTTTCAAGCCAGGGATCTCAAAACACGAAAAAAAAAGAATGATCCTGGTCCTGGATGAGGTAAAACTTGCATGGGCTTGGCAGGGGAAGAGGTGGCTCCTCTCTTACACGTTGGGTTTATTTCTGAAATATAACTGCCTTTTATCTGTCCCTACAGCCCACAGTTCCAGGTCTGGCTTTGACAGATCTGTCATGGTCTTCCTCCAAGCAAAGGGATGAAGTTCGTGAATATTCTTCCAGCCTTACAGCTCGTGTTACCAGAATTACTCGGCATAGAGTTTAAACCATCTAAATTAATGAGACTTAAACATGTGCTTCAGGTTAACTGTATTCTAAAGCTGAGCTAGGGTTTCATTTTCCAGATAAGTCTTGTTGAAATTTGTAAGGTAAATTTTCGCCTTCATATATATGAAATATCTTCCTTCCTTGCTTTCTCCTGCTAGATATTACAATTTTATGTTCATTTCTTAGTGAACCTCAACCTGGTCATTCCTGTATTGGAGCTGCAGCCAGTGCAGCTCCTGAGTAACTTCAGGGATGTCTAGAAGGGTTCTGCAGGCTCAGAGAGAGGCGATGACCGGAGGAGGAACATGGCTGAAATTCTGTCACCGCACCCTGCCCCATCGGCTTCTATTAACCACTAACTAATGGCCCAGTCCTGCATCCCTTATGTGGCCAAAAAAGGACGTTTTCTGAGAAAGATGGGCCAGATCCTGAATAACTTTACTCATGTTGTTCCTTCTATTGCACTAATTATGTGCGCGACTAGAGAGTCCCTGACTCGGTCAGGATTTTTCAGGCTGTCATTCTGGGAAGGACATATGTTCAGCATAGCTTTAGCTAACATGTTCTGCATGTTTTACGTGTTTCTTGTGTGTGCGAAATGTAATATACTTGTATGTTTTGGAGTCATGTATTTAGATATGATCTCATATAAGTTTGGCAGATACATATGTTCATATCATATAGCACTGACATACTTATTTTCACTTAGGACTGCTTGTATTTAAGGACTTCTTTCTGTGCCTGGTAGAGTCAGTAGGAGTCTTGCTGTTGGTTTAGCTGGGTCATAATTAGGTCCAAATTTTCCCTTCAAATTTCAGCCATCTGCCTGAAAGAAAAACATGCTATGCAATGTGTACTTTATATTTCAGTCCATCACAAACACTAGGTATGGATCCATCCTGGCATTGGTAAGAAGATTTATGCTCATCAGCACGAGACTAGACAATCCCTTGAAACTGGAACAATATTTTATTTTCTATCTGCCCATGACACCTCAGCTACCAGTCTCTGGGTTCTTATTCCTTCAATTAACATCATGAGATAGGCTGAGCTGCAGCTCCTGTCCAGGTGAACGTCACTTCTCTTCACAAATAACTTTGTGCAATTTGCTGGCGGAATTACCCGGACAGAAATCTCTCCTTAAATTTACCCTTCTCCCGCATTATTCACCTGAATTCCTGCAGCAAAGGGGGAGAAAGAAGTAGGAAGAGGAGCATCGTGATTCTGAAGAATGGAGAGGTTTAAAAAAAAATTCAAGAGGAGAAATCAAATAAATAAATGTTAGGTGGTGAAACAGACACCCCCTGCCCGATGGGAGAGCAGAGCTTTCACGGTATCGTTAGTGACCGATCTCATTGAAAGGTCTCTGTACTCACTGCCCTGTGGTCCCTCACCGTGCTTCTGTGGTGCAAGATTTGTTCCTGATTTCTTCTGGTAAAGTTTATAGATGCAACTTTTAAAAAAAAAAGCAGGAGTGTTTTCTGTAATTGTTCGTTAACCAATCTACTGCAGTAAATTCTGCCCCAGCCCTGTGCCTTTCTGTTTAACACAAATCAGATGAGAGCTTCATATTTAGTTTAATAAACCGTAATTTCTGACAAAGGTAACTGTCACCTTTTGTTTCATTCTGCGCGTTTATTTTTCAAGCACCAGAGCTGACCTCCGAACTCAATCTGCACTTGCCTATTGATGCATAAATATCTGTAATATCACAGTAAATTAAATTCAGTTTTAAAGGGTTTCTATTTAACAATCTGTCAGAACTTTCACAGCATTTGATTTCTAGTTTCCTCTGTCCACTGACAGGTTTATCTCAATATGGTTTGATTAATGAAACCTTTTATTTGGAGTAAGCATACCTATTATTACCATAATCTCTTAATGCTTGCTTAGGCAACATTGTATGCTGACAGCAGGGCTCCAAAAACTTCCAGCCCCTTCACTACTTGATGGAGGCAGGAGTGAGATTTGGGGGCTGGGGAAGGGACAGCCCTGTCCCATCCTGCACTCTTGGGGATATTTGCAAAATCAAACAGCTTCCCAGTTTAAAAGATCTGGAAACGTTATTTTCATGCAAGTGATGTATTTATATATCTATTTATAAGTATGCCTTATTATGAAGTATTCTTGCTTAAGACTAGCAAATGTGAATTTAATTTGTGATTAGGCTTGTCCTAGGGAGGCAATGGATGTTCTAAAGATGAGTTCTAAAGGACAGTTCATTGAATTTAGGGGAAGAATAACATGGCATAGCCTAGAGAAGCTTGTATAGGTTTGGATGGCAAAGTCATTGACTTAATGCTTGGTTTTCTTACCATATGGCCCCAGGTAAATCGCTTCATCTCTCTGTGCTGCAATCCCATCTCACCAGGGCTGTAATCCCCTCACTCTGTCATGTGTAACGGAGTAAATAGAGTTACACCATGTGAGTGGCAGAGTAGAACTGATCTAGATGAGAGAAGAGTTGGGGAAAACATTCCCATTTTTTCTGAGTGGGAATAACAATACTTATGTACTGCACAGGAGGGTTTGGAAGTTGAATTACTGATGCCACCAGGCTTTCAGCATTCAGCATTGCTTTGTTGCTATGGACTGCTCTGTGACAGTGACTTGGGTGAAAGAGGAGGTGTTTTCACACTCTTAACAATGCAGAGATGAGGAAGTAACCAGCAATTTGCATCCTTGGGTTAGGAGAAGGTAAGGACTAGGCTTTTCATCCTCGAGAGATCTTTATGTCTAGGCAAGTTAAGGAGAATTGCACTTTCACCCTGGATCTCCAAAGATTTTGCTCCTTCCAGGCTGTTACAGGTGGTGGGTGAACTTGCAGCCCCACAGAGGGGAATAGGAGCTCTGACACTGGCTTTAGCAGGACCATTCTTGTCCTTACTTGCAGTTTGGGTCTGAGCTTTTCCTAACCTGCTGCTCCCTGGGACTTCATAGTTTAAGACCTGATTGTCAGATTCTGTCAGGTTCTGCTAAATTCAGCACTTCTCAAGATGAAGACCCCACCTCCCAGCCTGACCACCTGAAAAGAGAATGAATAATCCAGGTGGGCTCTGAGAGGTGGGTTATTTTCAGCTCTCTGGTGACATCCCCTTTGTTTTTAGCTCTCCAGCATCTCCCAGAGACTCTCTAACTGAAGCCCACATCCTGATGGAGTCAGGGACAAAGTTCCCACCCGTGTTGGTAAAGATTTGATTGCCGTGCATGCCAGTGTGAGGATTGCATGTAAAATGTCACACATGGTATGTCACTTCAGATAGTCATAAATCCCTTCTGCATAGAAATATAAAGATCTACCATGTCAGCATTATGTAACTGTTACAGATGAGAATAATCTTAAGGTGACGTGTATACTCATTTCCACAGAATGAAAATATTTCAAGAGGTTTATTTCGTTAAGAGATTAATTAGCATCAGGAAATACATTTTCGATTCTGTGTTAAGACCCAAAGAGGCATTGTCATTCCTGTATAAATAACTCATGCATGAGGATTATATTTATCTATCGGTGTACACATGCAAAGAGCACATATGAAAGCATACACAGTACTTTGCATGTCTATGCTCAATCAGAGAATATTTTCATGGTATAAAAAGTTGGAGAACCTCATTAGGAGCAAATTGTATATTTTCAATCAATAAAGGCAATATGGTTCAATGGCTCTGCCTATAATGTGTGTTGCTGCAGTACCAGCAGCCATACTTTCAATAGACGAATGCTTTCGATTGTCATAAAAATGTTTATTTGCTAGGAAGTGCAGACTTCAGCTCATGCAATCCTCCTTGTAGATTTATTCTAATTCTCCGACACGTTTCAGACTTTTCGGGTTGTTTCCCACTCTGCTTTTTAACCTTCAACAACAAATATTGTTGTATCATGAAGACAGCAAATCCAAACAATTACATATGTAGTCCAAAGGCATACACAAGAAAATCAATATTTGATGTCTTTGCAACTCCCTCTTTGGAGCAGCGCTCAATAGTTCTTATTCATTATACACTTATATCTCTTTCAGATTCGCCTTTGTCACCAGAAACCCATTTTTTTTTCTCCTTTGACTTCCACATAACTTCTTTGCCCTGTACTTTTACAGATGCCTTCTGGCTATAAATACTAATGAAATCTCTTTGCTTAATTCAATTTTGCTGGTACACTTACAGTTATGACCTAACTTTCCCACGAGAGAGACTGATTGAACATTCCAATACCTTATGGATGGGAGCAAACACTCCACGGAACTGGACTGACAATTTCCATAATTATAGAATTCACAGCCTAATGACCTTAAAAAACAATAAAAAGATCTCTTGTTAATTCCATTTCTGTTACTGACATTCAAGGTATTTCATTTTTCACAGGACAACAAATTTACTTTTTATTTTCAAAAGAGCAGTCTATCCTTTTACCCTAGATTAAATTTTCTGAATATTGAAGGATTTCATTGAATATTTAGCATTTCTTTGTCTTTTAAAAGTTAGAATATTTATGACCCTTAGAATGCTTCTGACTGATTTATAGCAATCAATTATAAAAGTGCGTTTTCAAATAGCCCTTTTAAAAATGAAGAATAGAATAATTAAAAAGATCAGAAGTCCTCCCTTGCATATAATTATTTCATTATTTCATTACAGTGCAGAAATTGTTTTTGCTGACTGTGAACAATTTTAATTGAGCAAAATCTGTATTAATGTACGATAGCAAGCAGTTCTTCCTAAGAAATAAGATTGCTAATTGCCTAAATTTTTATTCAGCACAGTGAGCCTTAAAAGCCACGTTGTAATATAAGCCTAATCACTAGGTACAGCAGATACTTTTGTCGTAGTGGAGACATTCCCGAAGCATAACCTTGCTGTACAGCTAATTTATTTCTTCAACAGGTTTATTGCTGCATGAAACATTTGTTTGGGTGCTGATTTGTCGCAGGCTGAGAGTAGAGAGCTTTGCTGCCAGCCTGCCTCTCCCTGCTCAAGACACGTGTGGCCACCTGGTGCCCGTGTTTTGCTGGGGACCACCCAAACTGGATGTCCACGTTCCTTGTCTACATTCACGGAATCACAGAATCACAGAATCACAGAATGTTGGGGGTTGGAAGGGACCTCTAGAGATCAGTCCGACTCCCCTGCCAGAGCAGGGTCACCCAGGGCAGCCACACAGGAACACGTCCAGGTGGGTTTGAAAGTCTCCAGAGCAGGAGACTCCACACCCTCTCTGGGCAGCCTGGGCCAGGGCTCCGCCAGCTGCATAGGGAAAAAGTTTTTTCTAATGTTTTTGTGGAACCTCTTATGTTTTTGTTCTCACCTTCCATTGCCTGGCTCCTCTCTCCAACTGCTCTGCGCTTCTGCCCGCTCAAAGGAGAGAAAGAGAAACATCACCAGATAGAAATTAAAAGTGGAAGCTGGACTTTGGTGTCTTGAACCGTCATGTGGGTGAGGTTTCCTCTCAATGGAAGGATTTGGGGAGCTTCTACTGTTGCTGAGAGGTCTGAACTGTGCATACCCCACCCTGGAACACCCACTGGGAAGGTAGTAATGTTTACTGCAGGCTGGGTTTTGGATGGGCTTTCTTTAACCAGGAGAGCAGGTCTCGATCTGCTTATGCTGCTGTTGATTTCTGCATTGGGTGCTGTGGTCGAGCGGGCACACCTGGGCTTATGTCTACCTAACAAACCTTGGTCAGCTCCATGCTTTGGGAGGAAGTTCCAAAGGAACTGAAGGGAGTGGCTGTGCACTTAAATTGGGGTGCTAATACTGGTTTCACCATCACTGGTGCCTCTTCTCTGCATGGAGGGGTTTAACTTGCCCCAGGGAGTCTCTCTGCTCCTGTGTAGGAGGCTGTACAGACAAGACCATAGGGGCAAGTCTATAGGGTCAAGGGCATTCACCAGCTTTCTCCCAAGCCCTCCCCAGCTGCTGGGATGCAGTATTTCTGCACTGGCTATCCATCCTTGTCTTCAGCTGCAAAGCTGAGCCCAACATCCCAGCTGAGCAAAAGACATAGACCAAGAAAAATAGGTGAATTTGGCTTGAACTTCACCTGAGACACTTTTTTAGAAGTCTTGTTAATGGAACAAAGTCTTTTTTTTCTGGCACAGGTTGCCAAGAGGGGTGGTGGAGGCACTATCCCTGGAGACATTCAAGGTCAAGCTTGATCTGAGCAACCTGATCTACTTAAAGATGTCCCTGCTCACTGCAGGGAGGTTGGACTAGATGACCTTTAAAGGTCCCTTCCAGCCCAGTACATTCTGTGATTCTATGATAATAAATAATAACACCTTAGCCAGCATGGTGCTGGGCAGACGGCTGGTGAGACCTTCTGCCTAAGGTCTCTGAGCTTGACAAGAGGGGCGTGCGAGAGGCAGCACAGCACAGATGTGGCCTTCTCAGGAAATGGTGGCTGCAGGGGAAATCTGGAGTTTGTCTGATGTGCAAGTTTCTCCTGTCACAACATAGTTGCTTCCGGGGTGCTGGGGGAAGTTGCAAATGGGGCTGCTGCTGGTTTGTGAATAAAGGCCCTTTGTCAACACTCAGCTATGACCTCCCCTCCCTCCAAAGACTGGCTGAAGCCCATGCAAAGAAGAAAAGTGGAAATTAAAGATAAAATTCTGAGCTGATGCAGCAGCCTTAATATAGTGTCTAAATGGGAGAGAAAAGATTTATAATTACCTTAAAGTGAGGCTGGAATTTTCCTCCTGGAATCATTGCTTTCCAGTCCCGCTGTGAAGTCTTAAAAGCAGTTTGGGTGCCAAATTAACACTGTAGCATTAAAGTAAGAAGAGCAGAAGTACTAGCACCAATAACACGCGGCAGAAATCAAACACAGTCACATTAAGGATTGCCAGGCAGCAGATGTGATGTATCCCTCTGCTATTCTGTAGTGGCAGCCCTCAGGTACATGGTTATAATTCCTGAGAGAGGCAGGCTCTGGAGATGACAGACTGAATAGTTACAATCTATCATGAACAAATTTCAAGAGTGAGTTAATGATTTTGTGCCATTTCCAGACCAGTTAGAAGAAGACTGGGAGCCTGGAAGACAGAGTTTCCCTGGGCTGCAGCTCTCCAGGAACAAGTAACTGATTTTTCCTTGTGCCTCAGTTTCCACATCTATAAAGCAGGTAAATATCCTCCCTTTTCCATGAAACGATTTAAATCTATTTCAGAAAAGTGTTGTATAGGAAATACCCCAGAGCAGGAAAGCAGGGTTATAATCAATGCAACATTTCTTGCAGTAAAATCAGCACTTAAGCTAGTCCTAGGTTAACACTTTGGTTGTTACTGAACATGGATGCTGGCCTGAAGAAGGCAAACAGTAAAAACCAGGGAATACAGCTTGCTTTTTTAGTGACTTTGGTGTCTGATACAGGGGATACATGGGTGTTTACATTTCAAGCATCCTGTTACGGTTCCTTGTAACTCAACCCTGCTCCTTGCAGTGAAGGCTGCAGCTAAAATTCATTTTTGGCATCTGGACGAGACGCGCACAGTAATCCAAGCTATCGATGCTGTAAAATAGGCCACTTTGTGTCTGCTGGCCCGGTTTGTTCACAGGACGGGGTCCCACACATTGTAGCAATGGGCAAATGACTAATGTAAGAATGAACTGGGGCAAATTTACCACCCTCTGCTGCAGGTGGATGGGGGAAATACTGGCAACTCCTTTCGTTCGTGGCTGTCCCTAGCTCAAGTCTGCTGTTGCACACATGGTCTTCATGCATGCGAGCAGGTCTTGCACCTTCCCAGGTGAGCTCTGCTCTGCTGTGGGCTTCCCTGGTGATGGCCATTACAAATGACAGCAACTGTACAAACCCTGGCACTGGCTCAATTTCCTTCCCAGTCTCCACCAACTTGGTTTACAGAGGCCTGAAGCTTAGTTTCCCAACCTGTAACAAATTGCTAGCCGTCTCCTCTTCCAGATGTTGACTGAAAAGCTAAAAAGTTGAGAAATAGCCTCAGTGACTACACAGTCCATCCCTCCAGCGTATTCTCTGGAGCTGCTGGCACCCAGCATCCTGATGCCTGGGCACCAGCCCTGCAAGACTGGTCCTCACAGTGTTCCAGGACTCTGGCAAGGAGAGGAAGCTCCAGCTGTGCCCAAACGCATTTCTGCAGTACTGACCCTTGGCTCACAGCTCTGCCCTTTGAAAATGTTGGCACTTTTCTCTGGTGAGCCCTCTTGATGCTTCCTCAGTGCCCAGGGTAATCTGTAACATGTCTGTTCCCTCGCAGTCCCAGGACAGCTGTGGTGGCAGTGTGTGTTAGAAAGGATCTGAGCTGCCATCTGTGTCCTTTGTGCCTGCTCATGGCTTCTCGCCCTGTGCCCAGCAAGATGGAGAAGGTTATTTGTCTTGAGAACATTTTCTCCTTCTCCCTCTTTGTTGTGCACCAGTGGCAACAAGCAATTTGCTCTCTCTATCATAATTTATTTCTGTTTGGACTTTAATTGTCCCTCCCTGTATGTGCCTGGCTGCTTGCCTAGCTGTTCCCAGGCTCTCCCTGGGGTGTTCTGCAGAGTTCCATCGAAGTGGGGTCAGCCCTTGGCTGGCGAGTGATGGTTGCTGTGCTGCATGAGTCCTCCATGCAGAACAGGGATGTCTCTGAGGGGCTCCTGTGGTGCTCAGTGTGAGTGGCGACGGGGAGAGCTCTCAGCAAACATTTTGGGGCAGTTTTAGATGTTACTACCTCCAATATAGCTGTTGTGCTGGGAGGCTGCCACTGCCCGATCTGCAGATCTCTTGTGGGACCCTATTCAGAAGAGGGCAGCTCTGATGAGACACAGGGGATTGGTGCTATCTGCTCATCTGGACAAGAAACCAAATTCTTTCTCAGGTTCCTGTTTGGGATATTTCATCTGACCCCTTGCAAATAGTTTATGTGAAGTTTGTGCAGCCTTGAGGAGAGGAGACGCGTCAGGACTGAATTATTGGTGTATGTCACCTGGATCTGGTTTGCATAGCCCATGTGGTGCTGGCGAGTGTGTGTGCTCCTTGAGACTTCAAAATGGACCTGACTGTAGCTGATTGCTCCCTTCTCCTGGTTCACCCCATTGCCAGAAGGGCCTGAGCACAGCGGCTGGTGCACATCTGCTGGGGCAGAGCAGGGGAGTGGCAATGGGGATGTGAGCCTTTACTACCCCTGCATCACGGCTGCACGGCACTCGTCTGGGTCTTGGTAGAAGGCTGGTTGTGGCAGGAGGACCTCAGCACGGACCAAGTCAAGCAGCAGAGAAGGGGGGAAGGTACCCATCCTTTATGCTGCTGCAGCTAGGCTGCCATCAGTGCCCCGACTAACTCATTTAAGGCTAAACTTTGGCAATTATACACTGCACTGCACTGTGTGATCGTGAAAAACAAGAAGAAACCCATCTTCCCTCTTTCACCAAGATGAAGCTTAGTTAATTAGCACTTAGAGGTGCCTGGATAGTCTGTTGATGGGAAATCATAGCTTATTCATTGGTTTTCCCCTCCAGGTGGTCAAAAAGAGTTGACATTTCACTCATGGATGCAACAGGGGCATTTCCATTGCATCCAAAATTTTGCAAGGGAGACAAGACCTTGCAGAGGGCTTTTCCTTCCCGAAGGTGATTCTGATGGCAGAGCTGTTTAAAAGGAGAGAAAACCATGCTCTTGGATAAAGAAGTGCACTGAGCTCAACCCAGAGCAGGTTGGGAAGTCTTGATGATAACCCAGAAGCTTCTGCAAGGACAACAGACTTTTCATCATGGTCTTTTCAATCAGACAAGACAGTGGCGAGGTGCAGGAAGCAGCTAGGAAAATTCAGAGTAGAAAACAGTGCGTGTTTTTTAAGTGTGGGGAGCAATTCAACAAGAAGCCCATGGCTTGGGGGTTTTTTGCTGGCTATTTTAAAACAGTGATTGTTCATTTCTCTGAAAGTGATGCTAGAGTTTAAGCAAGAATGAAAGCAGGATTGTTGGTACCTGTGTTACGGGAAGAGACTGAGGGATCCTTGCGGCCCTCCCTGACTTTAAATTCCATAGAGATCAAATTGCTGGTCCTGCCCTCACCTCCATCCCAGCATCTGAGCTTTTAGGAAGGGGCTATAACCCTTATCACTGCCAAATAAGTAGAGGTGCCTGGCCTGGGGGCTCCTTGGAGGATTTTGGGATTCTGGGTGGTGCAGACTGTGTCAGGGCTGGTCTCCCCTCTAGTGAGCAGGAGAGTGTGGATGCACCATGCCCTGCCCTTTCGCCTTCCTCCCAGGAAAGCCCAGGAAGGTTTAAACCTCAGAATTTCCCTAGAGGGATCTGGCGATTCATCCTGAGATCCCCGTGCAGTCGGTCTGTGCTGCAAAGTCATTTCTGCACCGACCTCCTTGCCAGCACCACACACACACACACAGACACACGCTGCACTTCCGATGGCAAAAGGCAGAATGTATGTCTTAGAAAGGCTCCAAAAAGCCACTTTTCTTTTATAATAATATTTCCACAGGCCAAGCAATTGATGGCTGGACTAGGGGAAAACATACATCTTTGCTTCCAAGTAATAGGCTGCAGATTTGCAAGACTAAATCCTTTTAACAACCCAGAATCACATCCATTCAGTTCGTAAAAGAAAAAGAAGTCTAATTTGATAACATTATACGTAAAGCGTTTTCTTGACTTAGATATATTCTAGGTGTGCCAGTTATATAATACAGAACAAGCAGGGAGAAAGGACTTAATCACATTCAGATGATACTAAATTATCTTATGACACAGGCTGTATCTTTTTTACAACAGAAAATGGAAACAACTGTGTCCTTGACCTTCAAAAAGGAATTGACTTCCCTAGCTTAACTATTCAAACAAACAACTGTGTACTCTCTTCAATTCCTGTGATAATTTTGATTTACTGTAAATGACTGAATTTAATGAACTAAATTATGCTATTTAAATGCATTTTGTGAATGATATTGTAGTTTGTTACTAAGCATTATGTCTATGCTAAAGTGTGCTGTAAATGATATGATATGGAACATATGTGCTGTATTCATAATTTAACTGTTGCTATGGAGTGCCTTCTTCAATAGGCTTCTTTGAAAAACGAGTTCTTTATTTACCTGGTGAAATGAAGGTGATTTCTCAGCAAATCTCTAGGTCTCACTGACCTTGACAGAATTACAGTGCTAATGTTTTCACATGGATGAACTGTTCTTCAATAATTTTTCCAAAATAGATGGCATAAATAGGTTTTCCATTAATGCGGGGACATATTGCCTGTTTTCTAATCTCACTTTTCTTTTTGTTTGAACAAACGTTTATTACAGCTATTGCAAAATGACTTCCATTCTTATTAGTGATAACAGGTTTCTGAGTTCAGAGTTGAATCTCAGGATCTTGGACATGATTTCCACAGATGCCTCAAGCCTGATGCCACAGAGACAACCAGCACTTCTGTGTCTGGCTGTGCGGTGCAACGTGCACTACAGGAGCTGTTGCTGAAGCACTTCATTCATTTGAATCTCTGTGTTTATGCTGATTTTTGGTATTGAACTGAAGCACTAAAACTAACGGGATTTTTGGTTTTTTTGGGTTTATTTATTTTTTTTTAAATGTCACTACTAGCCTTTCAGCTTTTGCCAATGCAGTGGTTTTGTTGTGGGGAACAGGGCTGCAAGACTGCCTATTCCTCATCATCTGCAATCTGCCTTTCAGTATCCCAAAGAGCAATAACTCATCAGCCTTGCCAGGGCATCAGGGCCATAGTCACGTCTGCATAGAGACAATCTGAGGCTTTTCTGGACATCAAAACTTGATCTTCTGCAGGAGCTCTGAAATGTGTGCTCCTGCACAAGCACTTCTGAGTGAGTCCTCCTTATTCCACTGCCCCTTTTGCAGCTTGATAATGAGACAGCAAAACCACCCCACTCTTTTGGTAAAGAGCACGATCAGATATGAATCAGATATAACAGCCCAAGTAGTTGTTCTTGATACCTTTTTCCAGTCCTAACCCTGTGTTGGAGCCTTACTTTCAGATATATCAGTAATCAGCATCCAGACCATGATTTAATATGTGACGTTAACTAGATAGGATACCACTGATGAAAGACCACATCCTGATTCCAGCAAAATCATGCAAATTAAATAGTAATTTGAAGTGGCAGAAACACATTTCTTTTGCTAATTACTGGACAACATGTGAAGTTTGGATAAAAAATTAAACAGCTAAACAACCACCTAAATATAGCAGCACATTGGCAGAGTGCATTTTCTTCTGTAAGAAATACGTGAATGTTTAAGTCCAGAAATCCAATGGATATTCAGGCAAGTTGATGCTATGTACACTAGAAAGGATACATATAGTCATGTAACATGTTTAAAGGGAAAAGGAACACATATTTTTGATACTGAAGTCCACAGATTTGTCTCTGTTTTGCTGGTATTGTAATTTTCTTTCACTTAAAAGTCAGGTGCATAATGCAACAGTTATAGCTGGTCCTGCAACTGCTTATAAATTCCCTTTAGCCATATGCATTTTCTCCTTTAATGATTCTGTGCTAGGCAGGGCCACACAGCTGGTGGTCACAAATTACGGATGTTTTATATAAAATGTTGTAAAACATAATCCTAATGTTTTCAGAAAATAATGGGAAATTGAGTAAAGCCTCTGGAATGTCAATGGCTGCTTTTAAATTTGGAGCCTCATTTCATGTTTTTCTTATTCTCTTCTTCTTTCCAAAGGCAAAATAGTAATAATTTCTGAGAACAAATAACCATGCAAGAAAACTCTGCCAACAACAGAGAAGTATTTTTACAATATCTTGGAACACATCAGTCTTCAGCCAATGTGGGTTTAATGGGTCAAATGAGGACACTCTTTAAAGTACTGATGAAACATTGAGCCATATATAATACCACCTTTTAACTAATTTGAACATTCACAATAAATTATGGCTGGGTTTCATAACTGTTCATCAACCATCAGCTCCCAAGGAGAACAGCTGAATTTTTTGAATATTGATTCTTTTGGAAAACCTATCCGGTTTTAACTACATTTTGTGTGCTACCATTGCAAACAAATGTAGCAAATATCACAAGGTTTTTTTTAATAGCCATATTCCCAATAGCATATATCACTCTTGGCATTTTTATATGTACAAAGGCTCCTCCTGGAGGTCAGTCGCGTTGTTAGATGCCCCGCTCCATAGCTTAGCACGCTCAGGTGGATATTTGCAGACCAGCCTGGATTCTTGCATATGTCAGAAAATGTGCTTGAAAACTAAATTCTCAAAAATATAAAATCAAATACATGTTCTTAAGAAACTCTTTCTGAAAAGCCTATTCCTAAATGTTTGCTAATCAAGTGGAAGTGGATCTGTCAGTTTGGATATGTCTACAGAGGAAGAAAAACCTGAAGATGACTTCACATTTTTACTTTGTCTTGAAAAAGTAAGTGGAAAGATGTTCTGAAGGAACTGTGCTTGCCCCTGCACAGTGCCCAAAGAGAAAAGCCTCCTCCAAAAGGGGATAATACTTCCCCAGCCCTGCCTAAAATAGGTACCCCCAGCATCTTCTGGTGTGGGAAGCTCGAGCACACCTTCAGCGTGGGATGAGCCAGGGGGACGAGCAAAATTTGGGTTTGAGGTGAAGCTCAGGTCATCATCTTCCTGAAAAGCCAAAGCTGAGGAACAGGCTGGGACCCCTGCCCACCTCCACTGCTGGCACAGCCCCGCGAGAGGGGTTCATTCTCCAGAATTTTGTTGGCTTTATTTTTATTTTTGGGTTAATCAACTGCAAACCAAAATGATGTGCAGAAAGTGGATGAGGCCTCTTGAGCCAGGAATTGCCAAGGCATGAACAGTCTCCCCTGAGTACCTGCTCTGCATTGTGTACCGTAATTGTGCAAGAGAGAAGGAGCTATTTTTCAGCAAGTGGCTATTGGATACTTCCCGTGCTGCATATCAACAACCAGATCTTGACCCAGAAATGTCAGTCCCCGCTCAGAGCAGACAGGGAAGCATAATTAGAGATGCTCTGGCAACGTATTTTAGCACTGACGGTGACAATGTTTAAATTTTTAATCAGGCATGTAACATAAAAAGCACATAACATGAAATGTGAAAAGAAAATTGGCAAATACCGACGTGCTGTTTGACACTTTATTTCACTGAAGGAAGTGAACATCAATAAACATTATTTATCATAAATGACAGAGAGGAAGGCGTGTTTCTAATAAAAACCTTCACATTGCAAGGGGTGAATCTCATAAAAGCAGCCTTATAGTACTGTAAAAGCCATGCTGGGCCAGATCACAAAAAGGAAACACAGAGACTTCTCTTGTGAAGCTCTAACTTGCACCCAGAGGTGTTAGCTCTTGACAACTGGCTTTTGGGGGTGGAGAGGTTCCCCTAGGGTGCAAGGACACTTGCTCTTTCTCTGCCATGTCCAGGTGTGGCACAGCCCTGAGCCCTACGGTGGATAACACAGATGTCCTCCCAGGTCTGAGGGTCAACCTCTTCAAGAACATCTTGTGGCAAGTTTTGCTGAGCGCTGGCAAACACCGAGCTCACTAGTCCAATACTTTTAACTGGAGTATTAGAGACAAACCCAAGACATAGGCTGGGGTGCAGCTGAGTCCAGCGTGCTGATCCAAAGTGCAAATGGGGAGCTGCTGTGTGACCCTCTCGCACCAAAATTTTTCTGTTCTCTTCCTGTTTTTGTAAAGCCTTTCAATATCAGTGTCTCTGTAAACTGTTTGGTACTTTCTCCTGCCTAAACTCTATCCTATCCACCACGCTTATTTGATATGGGCTCTGCTGAGCGAGGCTCTGTGGTGTTCTGTGCCTGGACAAGCATGGTCTAGCTTTATACAGCTAGATGAATGCACCCAAAAATTACTTAAGGGAAGTGCCAAGGTGCCAATCCAAGTATGCCAAAGTTAGAAAAAGGCCTGATTTAGGGCTATTCTTGTCACTTTAATTTGTCTCTGTCATATGACTGAACAGAAAGAGAGTCTCCAGCTGCATGATTCCAGCTTCTGTAACACAAGGGGTACAAACTTAGAGACAACAACGTGTCTGTGCAGTGCACGCTGTGGCAAACAGTGTGTGATTCCTTCTGAAGCCTGGGTAAACATGCGTGCACACTCTGCTCACTTCTGAGTATCTGGAGCTGCTCCGTGCCTTCTCTAGCTGTAGTTCTCCTTTCGTCCTACTTGAAAACCCTCTTGTCTTCCAGCCCTAGCCCCTGACACCTGCCTTCCTGTTGCTGGTTCCTGCATTTGCCTCCTTACTGTCAGGTCTGACTCGCATCTCCTCTGCACCAGGGCTACATTTGCCTAGTCTGTGCTGTAGGGATGTTGTAGAGGAAGAGCTGAAAGTGCAGAGAAGAGAGTGATCTGAAGGAAGAGGGAGCCTAGGAAGCCCTGCTTGTGTGCCAAAGTTGTGGGCTGCTCTTCTTTTCTTGCTCTGATGGGATCATTAATTGCTTGGTTGATGGGAGTTGTGAGGAGAAACAATGTGCTACATGCAGAAGACAGAGGCTTTGGAGGACATAGCGGAAAAAACGTAAAATCTCTAGTGAGATTTTTAATTTATTTTTTTTAACTTCACTGTATCCAGATGGTTTATGTGAGAAGAGTCAAGAGTTCATTCCCAAAAGCAACAGAAACCTTGCAGCCATATTTGAAGTACAAGCGATACTGAAGTGAGATCTCCTCAATGAAATGGTCAAGAGATTCCTTTTAATGTAGATAAAATAACATCTTCTGCCTTATCCTTGTTTTAAGGAACATGTGAATCTTCTCTTTTTTTTGTCTTTTTTTCTTTTTTCTTTTTTTCCTGAAATGTAGCAAGACAATCCAGCATGAGGCAGACAGTCATCATGAGACATTTAATCTCAAGTGGGTGAAGGCTGGCAAAGACATGGACAACTGAAAGCAGATTTTTCCAATGGGAAGTGTCAGACAAGCTTAACTGTAGACCCCAATTTTCATTATATTCATAATAATGTTTTTCATGGGAGCCTGCCTCGGTTAACTCCTGGATGATCACAAGTCTGCATGTTCCTAACATTAGCATGATTGGCTAAAATATCTCCGTATTTACTGAGCTTCATATTCCAATTTTGTGTCTCTCTTTCGTCCTGCTTTTTCTCTTTTGTTTTCCATTCCCGTCATGCTGTTACACTAATATTTTCCATCTTGGTTCCAAGGGCTTCCATCATTAGCTCCTGCACCACGTGAACATTTGTGTCTCTCCATCAGATTTGTGAAGAGGCTGCTGTGGCATGGCCAGCTCTCATGGCAGTGTTTCCAGGTAGCAGATGGTGACAGCTCAGTGCTGTCACCCGAGGCAGCCAGGGTGAGTGCCCTCTCTTGGAAGAACACATCGTGGTTGGGGCATGCATTCAGACCACGACGCGGCTAGAATTGGTCAGAAAATCTAGGGAATCTGGGACAAGAAACAGGATAGAAATTATTTTCTTTTCTAAAGAGAAATAGCTTTGCATTTATTTCAGATTGAGGCAAGTGAGGAAATGCTCTGTTGTCAGCCCTCGCTATCCAGTAGGAGTAGAGTTTCTGTCGCCTGGAGACATCACCGCACAGTACCTCAAGTGAAGTTCCATCACAGAGTCCTTGGTGGTTATGATGAAGATTAAACTTGTGTCATGGGAGGAAATAAGAGAGTTTGTGACTTGACTGCTAGTCCTCCTTTGGACTTCACGGACTTGGTCAAGCAGAAGACAGTTTCTGCTGGACTGAAATCACAGCTGATAACCAGAAATTAAGTTTCCCTACCAACTTTTGGGGAACTGGTCAAACCTGTTCAGAGCAGATCCTTCCATTTGATTTCATGGGGGTTTAGATACTGAAGGATTTGGGTCTTAACCTCTGCTCTAGTTTCCCAGCTGAAAGACAGTAGTAATATTTCTCTGCCATGGAGCAGACTTGCAGTGAGTAATTATTTCATATTTGTAGACTACTTTGGAAAGAATGTGCTCCATATTTCTGACATTATTAACTTCTGGAGCCTAAGATAGAGCCATAGAAGTGCCTCTGTGCTGTACAGTCCTTGCTGCTCTTGACATCCAAGGAATATTTAGAGGGCTTGACAGAAAACACTCTTAGCAACAAAGAGAAATCCGTCCATGCAGCAAGAATTTAGGGAAATAATGGAGAACTGTCTTGTTGCAGTTTCCAGCCCACATAAAAGCCCTATTTACTTATCTTGTCAGATGATTTTGTGAGTGTCTTACAGAGGGTTGGATCATGCTGGGGTAACGGTTGACTTGCAGAGAGGGCTTGCTCAGGCAGCAGATGTGTAAGTAGATGTCAGGGTTAGCACGGACAGGGCACCGAGTCTGGCGAGAGAATGAGGTATGGAGAACAACAAATAAGTGTAATTTGGACAAATCTTAGCGATACGGTCACAGAGCCCACATCTTCCTTTCCCCAGTCATGCATGTCAATGCAAGTTAAGTTAGTTCTTGCATATTTTCCTTAATAGGAACGAACTTCTGAATAGACTCTTTCACATCCTAGTTTACTATTTTAGAAATAAGAGGTATGTCTTGGCCTGATCATTCAATCCCCTGAACATGCAGTGACAGAATCTCTTACTAAATACAGCATCCCTCTCTCTGCATGTATCACAGAATCGTTTAGGTTGGAAAAGACTTTTAAGATCATTGAGTCCCGCCATTAACCTAGCAGTGCTGAGTCCACCACCGAATCACATCCTTGAGTACCATATCGACATGGCTTTTAAATACCTCCAGGGATGGTGACTCCACCACTGCCCTTGCCAGCCTGTTCCTGTGTTTGACAAACCTTTTGGTGAAGAAGCTTTTCCTAATATCCAATATGCTCCATAAACTTCCTCGGCACCAAGGTCAGACCAACAGATCATCTTGTACATGGGTGTCACATTTGCTAGCCTCTAGTCCATTGGCACCTGGTTAGCCAGGACTGCTGATAAATGACTGAAAGTGGCTTGGTGAGCACTTCTGCCAGCTCCTTCAGTACCCCTGAGTGGATCCAATCTTGCCCATGGACTTGTGTGCATCTAAGTGGAGCAGCAGGTTGCTGACCATTTCCCTGTGGAATATGAAGGCTTCATTCTGTTCTCCATCCCTGTCTTCCAGCTCAGGGGCCTGGGTACCTGGAGAACAACTGGTCTTGCCACTAAAGACTGAGGTAAAGAATCATAGAATCCTAGAATGGCCTAGGCTGGAAGGGACCTTAGAGATCATCCAGTCCAACCTCCCTGTCATGGGTAGGGATACCTCTCAACTAGATCGGGCTACTCAAGGCTCCGTCCAACTTGGCCTTGAACACCTTCAGGGAGGGGGCAGCCACAAGATCTCTGAAGGCGTGAGGCAAAAAAGACTGAGGAAAAGGCTCAGGTACTCCTCAGCCTTTTCCTCATCTTTTGTTGCTATATTTCCCCCTGCATCTGTATGTACACGTGTGTGTACACACACATCTATGTATGTGTGGGCATTCAAAATCCAATTAATTTGATGTGCACTGTGCAGGAATGTGAAGAAGCAAACCGATAACTTTTCACATAGTGCAAGGAAGCCTTAGGCAACCTAAACAGAACTATCTTTTAAAAATGTTGTCTACTTCAGCATGTTCTCACCCTGGCCATGCCATTTAACATTTCAGCTTGCTCCTGTTTTTTTAACTGTTCCTGCTAGAAAACCATCAGGTATCAAAGCACTGAATTGAAAAATTTGGTTTCTGTAGTTTGCAATGGAAATCTTGACCTGGCTCACTTTGAGGCATTCAAAATGAAGGTTGTGTTTGGTTTTGGTTTTTTTTTTCCCTTTTCTTGTTTTTCTATAATTTTTGATAATTTCCTTTTGCCTTGTGCTATTTTAAGACATTTAACTAAGTAGCTCCAGAAGAACCATTTTCAAATAGTGTTGATCTGTGTTTTGAAAGTTTAACATGCACTATCCAATGCATATTTACATACACCACCGAAATCCGGCATTTGGGAAATTAAAACAACAAAACTTGATTGCATATCATGATTTCATATTTTGCAGATGTTAATATTTAATCATATGCAGAGCCATTTAGCTTAAGTGCATTAATGTAACTCATTTAAAAGAGGCCAGTAATTGTCCTATTAACTCCCAGCCTGGATGTTATCCATGCTGCCCTGCTGGTAAGGCCAGAGGGAGAGTCTCCTATTGGCACCCACAGAGATTGCTCTGATCTGTTGAAAATCCTGTTAAAATCTAATTACTTAGGAGAATAGGCCAGGGAATATCTAATGAGCTTCAGGAAACCCACTGAAAGAAATTCTCTTTTAATACAGACTGAAACATCTTCCGTGTTTCAATTACAGTGATACCACACAAACATAATTACACTTGTATAGAATGTGAGTCTTCTTTGTTATTTTAATTATGTATCACTAGATTTTTCCTAGTCAAGGAAAAAAAAAATCTGACTCCTCATAAAGGTTAAATGTTGGTGAAAAGCTTAGTGTTAACATAAATGTAATCTTTGTTTACGATAATTTCTCCTTTGTTTCGTGAGAAAATATTGGTAAAAAACAGGTCACTGAGGGAAGCTGGCCAACTAAACACATGCTGGGGAAGCCTGGGAAAGGTGGAAACGTTGTACCTCTGCTAAAGATTTTGGAGGTGACTCACTTCTTTGACTGCAAGAAATTGGGCCTTACTTTTTTTATGGTAATTTAAGCTGTCGACATTAAGCTACCCATAAAATCTCAGAGCAGCAGCAGCAGCAGCAAAACTGATTCCTCCTCCCAACAGAGGGGACTATTTGCAATTTCTTCTGCTTGTGGTCTCTTAATTTCATTCACTTGAAAATTCCCCTGCTAAGATGACCACAATGGTCACTGATGGCTCTCTCCCGTGACACAAAACGTTGCCGCCCCTGCTTGCGTCAGCGGAGCTGCGCTGCTTCGCCCTGTCAGGAAACGTGGCACATGGGACCATGCCACTTGTGGGTTTCCCATTTGTTGAGGCTGATAAAAACCCTGGAGCCAGATCCAGATGGCCCAGAGCATGACTGGAGCCTCAGTAACTGGGCTGTCTGCGGAGGAGTAGCTCAGCTCCACTGAGTTTAATGGACACAGCCTTGAGGAGATGGTGTAGGTGAGGTGGGACGCCATGTTTGCCTGCCTGAAGGAACAAGCTGGGCAGTGGAGGTGCCATCCGAAGGAATGTTACTGCAAATTATTACTGCCTCAGCATGTGGTCATATATTTATATATAAAAATATATAGGGGCTGCGATTGCAAAGAGCCAGTGACAGAGGAGGTGCTGGGTAACTCCATCCCGGTCACCCATCCCCGCTCCCCAAGCCCTGGCCCCAGGTCCCTCACACCACTGTGACGGACAGCAGGGAGGCGGGAAAGTGCTTCCATTGCAGCCAATCCCAGGCTGCCATCTGTCTGCTTCTAACTAATCCCATGCGAGGACCTGCATTCCTGACCAATCGGGTGCTTCCAGTCTCCCTGAGGGAAGGCAGGAGGCTGAGAGGCCTGAGGCAGGGCGGGTGCCATTTTGGGTGCCAGAGGGCTGCTGTGGGGAGAGCCTGCTGTGGGCTGCTGCTTCCAGATTGGTTTGTCCCCTCCATTTCAGGTGTGCAGATAGGGGCTGGGAGAGGCTGTCCCTCAGGTATCTGACTGCTCTGTAGGCCACGAGCTGCACTGAGATGTAAGAGAGAGGCTGGCTGGTGGCCCTGGGGAGCGTGGCCCAAGGGTGTGAGAGGAGGTTTCTCCTCCTCAGAACTGATACAAACTTGTTACAGACTGAAATCTGCCAACTGCCGCTTCAGACTCCTGCCCAGGGCTTTATGCTGCGACGGAACTATTGCAGGTGGTCTGGTGGAGCGTCAAGACTGTAAAATAGCTTTGGAGAAGTTTCAAAGAGGCTGCTAAGAAGGGGAGTCAGCGTTTGGGCTTCTCTGACTTTGCAGGGTGTTGGTCAAATATTTGTACAATGCGGGACCCAGGTAACAAGGCCTTAACTCTGTTTTTCTTCTTTTAGGCGGTGCTCAACCTCAAATTGTGCTGATGTTTTTGCTTTGGTGCTGAGCCTAGTGTCTTCCCTGAGAGGCATTTTGATGTCAGAAGTGTTTGAATAGCAGACCAAGCAGAGCCAGCAACACAGGTAGCGCATACAATATCTGATATATAGCTCTATGTTTTAATTTCTTTGTTTTTATTTTTTTCATCACTGAATGCAATTTACAAGCATGACTCTCTTGCTCTGAAAACAGTCAAACACTGCATTGATGCAAAACATTAACAAACTCCATTCTGGATGAATCCAGAAGTCCCAATGAAGACAATATAGCTGTATTTTCTTACAATGTTGGGAGCTGAACACGAAGGGTCAGAGAATAGGATGTAAAGCTATGGGCTGGTAAAAGGAGACCTCTTTAAAAAGACTTTCTTAGGAGTTTAAGTGATAAATCTTTGTCCAACACTTTGTAAACCTATTTACTGTGTTCATTCCAGCTATCAAATTCAACTGAGTGGGACTGCATCCATTATATTTGGTATTACTGGAAGTGAGGAAAAAAATGTGCTCCCTCAAGCTGAACTCCCACTCCTCTGCCTAGAATTTGAAGGCCAAGTGCCTTAGAAGTCCCATATAAAATCTATCTGTAATATTCCTCAGTACATTGTTCAAGTGTTTTTATACTATTAGGATGCATGTTTGGCAGGGATAAGGAAACAAACTCTGGGAAAATGCTAAGATTTGGCTGAACTGTAAATTCTATACCAAGAATTGATCCATACTTTGATTTTGCCCTTTATAAACCACAAAACTGGATCTAGAGTAAGAGCAAATTGTTCTCAGATTCTGAGGCTCAGTTTGGCACTACAGAGTTCTGAAAAATCTAATCCAAGCCCTTGGGTAGGAAAACCCTTGGAGGCAATACTGGCACAGCTGGAGCCAACATGAAAGCTAAAAAACCAGAGGGAGCTCCTAGGCACTGTGGTCTCATTCACTGAGTGATTATAGTTAAAACTTCTGTGGTCTCTTTCTTGAACCTTATCTTTAAAAGACTTCACATAAAAATGGGGGATTCTACCTATAGAATGAGAAAAAGGAGTTTGGAGACTATAGAGACTTACAGGAAGAAAAAAAAGAAGGATTGAAAATGGAAAGGAAGGAGGAAAATGGCTCCTGTGAAAGACAGTTAAAAGCACTTGAAATGTTCCCACCCCCACCCAGCATCCTGGCTCCAGCTCTGTGTAAAATAATTTCTTTGGAAAAAGAGCCAGTCAGAGTACATTCCTCCTCAAGCCCGAGCGGGTGCGTTATAAAAATGGAGAGTAGCATGTAAATCATTCATGGAGACAGGGAAATAAATAACCCTTTATGCCCGTATAAATACTGATCAGATGTTCATAAGGGGAATTTACATGGAGTTTTATTCAGTACTGTCAGCCATTCCTCTGTCTTCCATCATTCCTGCCGTGAAGACAATTCAAAATATGGTGGTGGAGAGAGCAGCTTCTCCACCAATTGATCCACAGCACATCATGTAGAAAGCTCTGAACTTGCCCTCAGTACTGCTGTTATTTTTATTATGGCTCTTAGCCGAGTGAGATCATTCTTCCTGGTTTGCCTCCCAAGAAATAATGGGAAGCAGTATGTTTAGTCAGTGGATTGATTCAGTGATCTATTAGTCTAATCCTGACTCTGCCAATCATCTACTAGGTGACTGCAGGCAAATCACGTCACTTCTTCCTCTGTTTCCTCTCTGACCTTCTGTCTGTCTTGTTTATTTGGACTGTAAGTTATTGAGGGCAAGGGCTACCTCTTGCTGTTTGTATGTGTGTTCCATGCCTAGCGCGCTGGGACCTCTGAGACGGCTTAATCTCCAAGTGGTGCTGCATGTAAATAATAACATTCGGCTCCTCCTCTAGGAAGTCACAGAAAGAGAGCGCATTGGCAGCCAGTTGTATAAACTGGTGGCAAGCTAGAAAGAAATGAGGAAGAGCCTCTAACGTGTGGTATTTTGCTAGGTGTTAAACAAGCACAGAGCAGAAAGATATTCCCTGCCCCACAGATCACCATGTAAGGCCACTTTGGCCATCACAAGGTGCCCTGAGCTCTCGGTGCTTGGATTCACAACTTACTGAGCATCAGGGACTGAGCTGTATGCGATCATGAGGCAGAGCTGTGCCGCCTGGCGAATGCAAGCTAAGGTGACTTACTTGGCCCAAATTAGGCTCAGTTATGTGATATTGTATTGCACTTACTGCGAACAAGGAATAAAGCTGCGGAGCTCCTGCAGGCCAGGTGGGAAGCTCTGGTAACCCAGCCTTGGGCTGTTCAGCTGTGCTCTCAGATTATGAGTATTCTTTCTGAAAGTATTATGTTGAAATTACTTTTGGTTTTAGATGATTCAAAATGGAAAGATTCATACTCATCAGCAGGGCTATACTAGGAAAGTTTTAATTGGTAGTAGTACTGCCTCTTCCCAGGGATTCTGTTAGCCATCATTTTGGGTTTGAAGCTCCATTTTTAGGTGCAGAGATCACACCAGCATTAGGTAAGTTTTGGTTGTACCCAACATTCCTTCAGTAGACTATTCCTCATGGATACTGTTAAAAACTTGTTAATTTTTTTATTTATGGCTATTTTGATAGGCCTGATGCTTTTCCAGGGGTATTTCAGATAACAGATTCCGGAAATATTTTTAAATGTTTCTGCTCTGTTCTGGTGAAAATCGGGCATGGGAATCGGTCTGTGACTTCCCTAGTGGAGCCCAGGATTTTATTTGCTACTCTGCTCATATCTGATTCCTCTTCAGTCCCTGGGAAAGACCATCTAAAATATAAAAAGAAAGAGGATGATCCTGCATTGTGTTCCATAGCTTTTAATATGAAATTCAGCATTTTGCTTTTTTTATGTACTAAACATCGTCTTTTCAGAGACTCTTTTTAATTCTAGTTAAGATCAATTTTGGGTTTTGAATCACCCAATACAATTACCAGTTATTGTTGGTTCTAAAAACCAAAACTTGACTAACCAGATGCAAACAAATAACAACTTGTGTCTCTTTGTTAAAAATGAAATAGGCAAATTGAAATGGTAAGTGTTGTATCATATTTTCTTGATGGAATGATGCATTAAAAATGGATCTGTCAATACAAAGTATGTTGTTGCATATTGCCACAGCATCTGGAGTCATACAAAAGGTAGTACCAGCTCATGTAAATATTGCCCAGACTGGGCAGACAAAACAGAACAACCAAGACTGTAAACACAGGCTGCTTCTCTTTTCTATGGTAGAAGATAATATAGGGAAACATCCTCAGCTTGCATAAATCAGAAATATTTCATCGAAAAACTTCAGTTTGGCTTATTAATTCACTTGAATTTTATGGTGCTCCATGTATTTATGCTAGATGGCAATCTGCCCCATTTTTTTCAGTCGCCAAAAAATGACGATAGTTAAAAACTAACCCACGTGTACTACATGTGTGGTAAAGCAGACATAGATTGAGACATTTGGAAAGAAATTATTTCAAAGTTAAAGCAAATCTAAGCCTGAAATCCAAACTCTGATTAATTTTTAAAAGGCTTGATAAATAGCTTTTAAATTAATTGTGTCTGTATTTGTCTATGGTGTATTTTATTTCTTGGTACATTTTTTTATAATATGCTTTGCCTAATATACGAAATTATTATTACCTTTTCCTGAAAACTATATATTTTCAATTTTAGTTTAGGTCTCACAAAAAAGTAAATCAGACAGAAACATAAACATAAAATACAGTAGTTAAATATAAAAATTTAAGTGCCTTGAATCAAAAATAGTAAGATCATTGCTATGAAATTAGAAGAGACTCATCAAAGTAAAAGTAACTGTGACTAAGGACTATGAAAATATAAAGGGATTAACATATGTGGTAACAGGGCAATTAAATACTTAGCTTTTTCACTGTGATGATTTTATAGCATCTTCTTACTGTTGCCAGTTTGGAAGCTGCCAGCAAATATTTTCTTAATTGCAAAAGGAGACAATATGTGTCCCACTGTTTCATTCATAACATTTGATTAAGTTAAAGAGGCTGCACTTCTGTTTGAGAGAACAAAGAGTTTGAGATGGAAATAGCAAAGACACATTGAGCATTTGAAAAAAGATCCCGGGAACAAATGATTAACCAGAAATTTTACAGGAAAAAAAAAGTCTACTTGTCTTGACAGAATATCCTGATCCTGTAATAAACCCTCCCAAAGTCAACAGTTCATAAAGTCTTTTGTTCTAGTAAAAGGGTCTTTAATTTTTAACACAAACTCACACTTTGGTATGCATGAGCTTAAGTAAAATTAGAAGACATGTATATAATAGGATTTAATGGATTATCATCTGCATTTTCCAAAGATGTCAGCTTCTCTCGGCTCTGATGGAGTAGCACTTAATGTAAATTTAATTTGAAGTGATGTATGGAGGGCTTGAGGTGGTACTCTGTGATTCCCTAACTGCCTGGAGAGGCTCTGTGGGTAGCATCTGGATTTGGCTGCTCCACATGCCCAGCAGCATCTACTAACTAGGATTAATGAGGTGGCCTGTTCACCAGCGATCCAAAGGAGGTATGCTACATTTACTCCCAACAATATGAATAGGAGGGCCAGTTTCCTTTGGGGGCACACTGTTTGATGAAACTTAATGATGGTCTTGATATTAGGTGTAATAAATATACTGTATAGAAAGCACTTTTGCTTTGTCAGATTTAAATGTTATTTAATCATAAAATGGTGTTTGGCTTAGCAGGGCTGAGTTAAAGATCGTAATGGCCTCAGATGACATGTCTAAAGCTAATATTTTGCCAAAGTTGGGAAATAAAGTACCAACTTAAAAGATCTAGTATTTACCTTTGAGACAATTTTATTTTTTTTTTCAGTTTAGGGAAGGTAGTAAGAAAACCTCTGCTTGCTTGCAAAGTTATGACATGGTCTTGAAAAATATCTTTGCACTTCCCTCAACATGTTTATGTATAAAACAACGGCGATTAACTTTTAGGTAAAACTTCCCCGTGTGGTCTCAGCCTCATTTATGTGTCAGAATTGTATTTTGCCTTTGTGTCTAACTGGGCATTGAATGAAATCTCAGCTAATTTCAAATTCCCTTTGTCATCATGGTTTTCAGCCAAAAGTCTATAATAAATGGTCAGAAGATGAGCTGAGACTGAATGAATAGTGAGTGGTATTCATCAGCCAAACATAGAGTCCAGATCCAATTATATGTATTCATTAAGTGATAATGATATCATGGTCTTTAACTAGGAAGAAAAGAGTGTAATTGAATAATAACAGTTGTACAATCCCAGCGGAACACACTTTCCATCCCAGCACAGCGACCCTCGGGGATGATGCAGAATTGATGGAATTCTATTACTCTTTGATAGATTTATTATGAAGGGCTGAGTGGACTTGCTACTCCACTTTGTCACTCACACTAATCAGTATCGTAAGGCCCCGAGCGTGCAGGCTTTTGTATCCCTTTGACAAAGACAAGGTTAGGGGAGGATGACAGACACCCAGACCTTTACAAACCCATACCGCAAGATGAAATGGGCCAGCTGAGCTCTGAGCTGGGACAGAATTTTAATTTGTTTATCAATGGCTCACATGTGCAACACCATAAGGATATTTGTCAGAGGAGTAACACTGAAGCTAAACTCTTTTGTTTGGCAAGTGGAGCTTGGAAAAATATTTATTGAACTGTAAAAAACAGGGTAAATGAAAGGAAGGTGAAAAGTCTAAATGGAGTGGAAAATAACTTGCATTACTGTGCATAAAGTATAAGGAGGATGGTTATATTTGTCTGATTTTGTTTGTTTCAGTTGAAAGATATTTACTCACAAACTACAGCCTGATCTCTTCTTGATTTAGATTCTGGGGGAGACTCAGACAAAACAGAAGTCTGCGAAATGAATTTCATGTGTTGGTTTTTATTGTTGTTTATTTATAAGAAGCTTCCAGTTCAGACAGATGGATTGCGCTTATGCTTTTTCACCATTAAAAAACCCAGCAAAGTAAATATAATACCCTGGCCTTAAAAGCTGGAACTTATAAATACAGTCTTGGATTTACAAAAACAATCTTGTATGTGTTCAAGTGTGGCTGTTTCTACTATTCATCGTTTCCATTCAAATGCAGGCAATAGGCTCTGTCAGCATGGTCAGTAGCTATCAGAGCCTGCTGGATTCAGAGAAACAGACAATTTGTTGTGCTTCTAATCGGAACAGGAGCTGCAACCAACATTGGCATAAACAAGGCATTGCATAGGAGGCTGCTGCCAGGGTTTGTTTTTTGTCAATGTTGTTGAATGATAGATATTTCCATGGTTTTCTTCTCTCTGAATTGCTTTTTTTTCTTTTTTTTCTTTTTTTTTCTTTTTTAGTGTGGCATTCTGCATTCTGAGAGGGACAATTCAGAATCTGGGTTCTGTGTCCCTGTCCATAAAACCAAATAACTTGAGCAGTGCTGCTGTCGTGTGTGGATCTGCCATGCCAGCTCCTCTGTCTCTGCTTGGGATTTGTGTCAGAGGCAGCACAGTCAGCTGTGACTGCAGCAGCAATTGGCTTAGCTGGCTCCAGAGTGAATGTGTGGCATGGACAACGGTTAAGCAGAAGCAGGGATACCAGCGACCAGAATGGAAAGCATTTAGGAGAACATTAGTTGCCCACGTTTTCTGCTGTGTATTCTCTCTAGAGCTTTTCTCCCACAGAAGCTTTTTTTTTTTTTTATCTCTCTCCAGCCAAATTTTTGTGGATGTATCTGTGAAGTTTGGGGGCCTTGCTGAATGCAGCTAAACGGCAGACTGAAGGTGCATCTGGAGTGTGGGAAGACATGCCCACGCTGGTTATTATCTGGCCAATAAAATCAGTGAAAGGAAGATGACCCAGGTTTTACCATATGTAGGAACCACAGCACAGAGTTGCTGGCTGCCTGGTGCTTGACTGCGGAGCCCAAGCAGGAGCCTGATACCACATCAACATGACTACTGTGTGGGTTTTGGTTTGTCTCTCTTGCTTCCCCTGCACAAGTAATTCTGAGGCCTGGCAGTGGACTCTTGCTCGCTTCCAGGACCAGTCACATCCATAAACTGTGCTCTTTGAGGTTCAACAAAGTACATTTCTTTGGTTAAGGTGCCAGGGATTCTCTGCATATTTCAGAACTGAAAATGGTTGCCTGTAGTACAAATAAGACCCACCATGATGAAAGCTCTTCTGCAAGATTTCCTTTGTATATTACAACTGTGTGTCTCCCTTTAGCTTGGATGGAGACTGCTTGCCCATGCAGGCATTTTTCTCACTTCTTTGCATCTTACACAGGCATGGAAGCAATGAACAGACAGTAGTGTTTTGCATCTGTTTGGCAGGAGGATGCCCAGAAAATTGGGTTCTATAAATGAAATGCAGGAAGGGTAATCGTTCTCAGTGCCATGCATTGTGGCCACAGCATGGGCTTTCACAAGCCTCTGTTGCCTTCTAGTCTCTCCCAGGGGCCGACACAAGTGCCTGGGAACATTCCCTTCCTGTCCTGCTCTGCCTTGCTTCTCTGCTTTGGCACATGGATCAACAGGTGTAATCAAGTGGAAGGGGGTGTGTGACACCATTGCTCTCACAAAGGACAACTTCCTGCAGAACAGATGTCATTTGCAGCGTTCTGCTGCCTGCCCATCCAAACCCCTCAGTGTCTGGCCAAGGACCTGACCAACTTGCTGGCAGGCACGGTGCCTCCCAGACAGATGGGTGTGAGCGCAGGCAGGCCAAGGACCACATGTGATCGTGAGATATGTTGGAGGCGGGCAGCATGAGCAGCCAGAAACGTCACAGCATCTTTCACTACTAACACCTTCACAGCATTGGCAAGATCAGATCCAGCGTAGAGGTGAGTTAAGTCTCTGAAGAAAAGAGGGGAAGCAAGGAGGAGAGAGAGTATAGAGCCAGGCAGAGGGGATTACTTGGACGAAGAGTTTTAATGATATCATCATCATCATAGAGCTCCTGCACTAGTAAATGCAGAGGAGGATGTATGGAAGAGGCCAGAACAAGTGTTTGCAGCTTAGCAGTATGAATCCTGTTTCTGTGATTTGCTGGGCAAAGTAGTTGTAACGAGAAGAGGTATGTACCCACCTAAGCAAACTTTGACAGAGGACAGGAGGGGAATAATTTGAATAGAAATTCCAGTGTTAAAGCTGCTGTTGGTTCATGGCTGTCAGAATGAATCCTTTCACTGTAACGTGTCTTGTGCAGTTCCAAACACTGAAGTATTTTGAGATTTTAAAAGAATGTATTTATTAAAGAAAAAAGATCTGGAATAAGAAAGAGCAACTTATGATCAGTGAAAAATGCCAAGAGTACCATAAAAAAAGTTTTAAAAAAAATCTGCAGTACATCAGCTAGAATAGGAAGAAGGAAGTCTTGGTAGCTATTTTCTTGCTAAGTTTCATTTTCAGTGCAAGACTGATTCAATGAAAAAACACTGTATGTGTGCTTGTCATATTTTGCTCCACTGTGTTGGCAGAGACCAGGGAACTGCGTGAGACTCATTATATGAGTAGGATCTTTGCATTGCAGGGTGGGGATTGCAAGCCAGAATGCAAATTCATACTCTGTGCTCTAGGAGAAGGCAATGGATTGAATCTCTTAGCACTTAGATGCCCTGAGGTCAGTGGAGCTGCCCTGACAGTCAGCACTGGAAGCGCAGACAGAATCAGGCCCCCTGGATTTTCGCTGTTTTAAATCAAGGCAGCGTTCACCTCCAGATATGCATATGCTTAACAAGCATAGCAGTGGGAGCAGTGATGAGGGTCATTTGGCTGGATGTTCTTTCATGAGCGATAGCAAAATAACGTTTGACCAAATATTTTGTTTAGATGATATCAAGCTCCTTGTGAAACAAGGATTTAAATTCTTAGGAGATACGACTGTAAGTAAAAATCTATTATTTTGGCATCTCCTCACCACTGTAACTGAGGAGCCCCAGCACTGCTGGCATGGCTGGTCCAGAGGAGACGTGCTGCAGCTGAGCGAGGTGGACGCCTACAATTCTGCCACTAAAATGGTGTGGAACCTGTTCCTGTGTGTGTCCTGGGATTTACTTCCCAGGAGACAGTACAGTGTACACTAGCTGACTTATCTGTGAACCATGGAAACATTTTGAAAAGGTAAAGCAGACAGTACACTGAAGAATCATTTGTCACAAGTAATTGCAGGCAGTCAGAAAGAGCAGAGAGAGTATATGAATCATGACGTAAAAACAGTGAAGGGCAGGCATTTAGTCTGGTCTGTGGCTATAAGTGCAGTGACACAGGTTAGTTCTGGCATGATATACAAATGTTATGTGCAGAGGGACAAGTACAATGAATAAAGAATTCCCGTTTTCTCATTATCTCATGCAGCTGAGAGGTTTTTTACTTCACACATAACTCAAAACTTTTAGTAGGCAGGAGATGGCTATGTTGAATTAGTGGGAACATTTTGTTTCTTGAATTTAAATATTCTCCCTGTGACAATTTATTTCCAGTGTAAAATCCCAGTAGGATGCACAAAGACAGGGAAATTAACTCAAGCAGCCATTTCAGCTGGCCAAACCTGGGGCTGAGTACAGCAGACCCAGCACAAGACACAGGCTGAGTCTGGCAACCAGACTGTCAATAATGCTGCCTATCAAACGTCAGTGAGCGGTATGGATTAGGTTTGGCAACTTCCTGGACTATAAGCAGGACAAGAGCTCTTAGTAAGGATCATTAGAAAAATACTACTATAAAGAATTAGAAACAAACAAGACAAAAAAGATTTAAAAAAAAACAACCCCTTTTTGCTTCTCAAATCAGTGTTTCCATTCGGAACTAATAAAAGTAATAAAATCTGTATAACCTGGATAAAAAAAGAGGTAGATTTGGATCTAGAGTGAAACCTATCATTCAAAAGGAACAGCTGAGAAATCATGTACAATGCTATTGCTTATGAATTTGTTATAAAGGTAGATGACAGCGGGAACTTCTGTTCTTATGTCTGCTTCAGGAATTTATTATTTATGGGCAAACATATGCATGATACATAATAACTTTTAGTTGTTCTGTAATTCACTCAGACGTCTCAAAATGATCTGTGAATGTGGGTAGAATTATCATCTCCATTTTAGAGGAATAGGAATTGAGAACACATCACTGGCCAGCAGTTGTCCATGAGACATGGCTGGATTGTGGTGCAAATCTAGCACCTCGGAGTTCATGTGCAGAACCGGACAACAGGTCTTTGAGTATGGGATAAATTGATTTCTCTCACTGCAGTTTGCATCAGGGTAACTCCATGGGTTGAAACTCCCGATTCACAGTCCCATTTGGATTTCATCAAAGCAGTTGAAAAAGTTATTGCCGCTGTTTCTCCCCCCTGAACAGCTGACAGAGTCAATTTTCAGCCTTAAATACTTGCATAATCACATGAGTAACAAAAATATCTTTGAAGTATCTTTAAGCTGTTCCAGCATGATTCAGCGGAACTCACAAGGTTGCCCTCTGAGGTACTGGCACCTGAAATGTGAAGAGCTCTGCAAAACACATAAGCCATGTCACCCAAGAGTTACCATGTGCCTCCTTCAGACTGGCTCAGTCTAAGTAAGCTATAAAAACATGTAGATTGCTAGAACCATGCAGCAGGAGTTCCTTGCAACTACAGTGTTCTCAGGACACAAAACACTGGGGACAGCACCAAACAGATGATTATTATCTTTGATGGAACTACTGAAGACACTGAAAGTTCTGCTTGTTTTCTTGTCCAAGTATCTTCTTGTGCCAGCCCATAAATTTAGCCACGGGTTAGGCTCTAGATTGCAAATGTCTCTGTAACACAGTGACAATGTAGTGATTTAGGAAACGCAACCCAGTCAAGCCTCCTCTTCCTCCAGAATCTATCAAAAATAAACTGTATTGGGTAGTGGCAATAGGAAGTGAATGGCTAGGCTTGATATCACAGGTCGTAGAGTGGTCCATCAGCTTTTCCTTTTCTGCTGACAGCCAGTTGTCTCAGTGATTTGTGCAAACATGTAGCCCAAGCTAAAAGTTCTCATTTTCAAGTGCAAATGGGAGGGGGAAAAGTTCCCAGAAAGTTGAAATATCCTGTTTTGACATTTTCAGAGCAAAAAGTGGAAATTTCAAATGTTGAAATTAATTTTCATTTCAAATATTCAAAATCTGAATTATATTTAAATGTTGTTAAGAGATAAAAAGGTCAAATTCTAAAAGGCCACGTTAGAATTATTGTTTCAATTTTGCACTGAAACTATTTCTCACATTGTACAAATTTTCCTTCATTGAAATTTCAGGTTTCATTTCTGATCATAACAAAGACAAATGTTCAAACTTCAAATCCTTTGCTCTGAAGTCTCTTTGCTGCCTTTCCTCAGAACGGCTCTCTGCCCAAGTTGTAAGAATCCCAGTGAAAGCAGACAGGGATTTTTAGGAACCAATGTTCTTAAACCAAATCTTTTTGGAATTCACAAACAGAATCAATGAATCACAACTTTTTGTTGATGGATAAAATCATAAATAAATCCCATGCTTCTTCAAAACAGAGAAGAATCCCCCCCCTTTTTCTCAAGGCAGTTTTTCTGTATACCTCTGTATAAAGGTAAAAAAGTGATGAGTCAAGGATCTTTGTAGACATGTTTCTGTATTATTTTGTTTATTTTCTAAAGCTGTTACTGATAAAGCTGCACATCTGTTTCACTCTAATCACCAGGCTTCCAGTCTTGAAATTATAGACACCAGTTCTCACAGTTTCATCTCCTTTCCATTTTGTCTGGAATTGGCTATCATCTCATCTGTCCTCTCTCTTGAACTGTGTATTTTTCTGGCTGTGATCTTTGCTTGTAATTGGGTTATTCTCTAGCTATTTCCATATTGGCTTACTGAGGTGGGGTCGATCTTGTTGCCTGCAACAGACCTAAAATTCTAAACTTCAGTGCAAACGAAATCTCACCTTCTTCTAGGACTGCAGTCTGTATAACATGCTGTAATCTACTTGATTTTTTTCTTCTCATCCATCTCATGTTTCTCCTTTGTTAAGCAGTTGCAGTAGCTACCTTTGAAGTGAAGGATCAAGCTGAAAATCTTACTGTTTTACAAGTGAAAAGACAGATTTGGAATGTAATGTCTTTTTCAGCCTTAACAATAACATCACTGCCAGCAACTCTATAACAAGGACTGTTATACTCCCACTCCTGCTTAGTGGCAGAAATTGGTCTGTTTTATGTTCCTGCTCAGACATTTCCATTCATCTCTGCCTTGCTTTTAATGGCCCAATCTGTACCACTCTCGTTAGTCAGTGTTTACATTCATGGTCCATTTCAGTGGAAGGATTTCTCACCTGAGAATTGCACAGCCATTGTTACGCTTAGGTTTTGGGCACTGATTTTAGTTTATGCTGAATCTGGCTATGGGTGGCCTTGTGTTTTAAGATACCGGTATGTCTAAGTGTTGAGTGCTGCTGTGACCAATACAAGCTTGGCTGACAGAGAACAAATAGTACAGGCAGACCCTGTAGCACATTACTGTTCTACTAATACCCTGCTAATACTTTATGTTGCTAATACCCTACTCATAGAGTTCCCCATCTCCTGTCTGATGTTATACACAGACTGGTGCACTTTTCCCTCCAGGGCTGCTTTTGAAAGAGTTCTGTGAATGTCTACAACGTATGCCATATAAATAGATTAAGGATGTTCTGGGTATCAAAATTTTTGCAGGACTTTAGGAGAAGGTTGGGAAGATAGATGGGAATAAAAAAAAGGATGAAAAAATATTTTCTGAGCTTATTATAGTGTATAATGACTATTTTTTGAGGCTGCCAAGCACTTTCCTTTTTTATCTGTGGGATTTATCAACCTCAGATGAAGCTAAAGAAATGAATTGATATTTCTACTGCTAACAAATATCCTATCAGAACCCCAGTAACTGTAACAACTGAGCAACCAAGCGATTTTATTTCAGTCAAAATCTTAGTGAACAGCTGCAAATTCGAGGCGATTTGGCCTTAGATTTTGGTTGTGGGTTTTTTTTTTTAATTGGGCTGGGTTTTTTTTTTTCATTGCAATTGGTTTAAATTATCCATCTAAGCTGCTGATTTGATTTAAATTTAATAAGAGCTATTATAGGATAATTAGATATCAAAGGACTATTAAGAATGTTTTTAAATTTAATAGTGATACTTACCACACATCGATAAACATACTCTTCATAATCAATTGGTCTTTAACAGCACAATTTTTCTTGTGAAACATGTTAAATCTTATTCAGATGTTATTTAAACTGAACCAAACAGATACTCAAACGATCATTACTGTAAACCAGAGATTTGTCTTGCCTAACCATTGCTTACATGAATAATGGTAGATAGCTTTTTGGTTTGAGTAATTCAGCAACCTAGCAGGATCTAGAATGAGCGCTGCTGGGCAGATGTGATACAATTGAAGGGTGGAAAAAGTGGGAAAATTGGATGGAAAGACGGAAATTGCTGGTGAACCTACCTTTACTTCCACATTGCTGATGTTTTTCTGGTCATGGCTGCAGATGAGTATTGAATAGCATTAGCATATGGATGGTGAGTACTGCAGACTGGAGAACTGTTGTACTGTAGGCCATGTTCTCTAGATTACTTGCAATTTGGGAGGAAAGGAGAGATAAGACCTAACTTTACTTACTAAGGACCTGAGTTTTACAGGTTATAACTCCTGTTGAGCATCTGAGAAGAAATAACATGTGTTTACTTGACTCACTGACATATGCAAGAGTAGGTAGAGGAAACTGTTCTAGGTGGTAGAGATAGTTGGCCTTAAGAAAATGTGTATTGGATGAGATGATAAGAAACAGATCTGAAGGAAAAGAGGGAAGAAGTGGGAAGAGGAAACCACAAAATGTAACTGGTTATTTGGATGCAAAAAAGACCCATCTCAGTGTATGTGTGGTTTATCTGCCATCAGACCCCCAGCAGGGTGGATGCTCATGACCTAGCAGACATGCAGCCAACCAAGTAAGACAAAGTCTAGTCAGGTTGACCCTCTGCTGCCTGAGTGCTGCTCCCTTGCAGAATGCTACCAAGGAAATCCATAGTAAATAGATTAATACAATTAATCCCTGCTTCGCCCCACTTCCTCTTATTCCTCATTCTGAAGGCTGTTGTACTGTAAAAAAAAAAAATAAAAAAAATTCAACAAGCTGTTCCAGCTCTGCCATGCAAGAGCAGCCTCCTAAAGCCAGGTGTGCAGATGTTTGGATACACAGGTCTATTTGTTCGAGATGGGTACAACAACTAACTACATGTGCCAGAGACTAGAAATAGAAGGAAACCTAGTGTAGGACTGGTATATCAGGAAATGTTTGCAAATTAACAGAGGTTGCTAGTGTTTGGTTGGTCCTGATTTAGGTCTGCTTCATCTCACAGACACTTTTAAAGCAAAATTGTTCTGTTGAATGTACTGTTTATATCTTTTATTCCTGGCAGTAGAATATCACAGACAGGTGGGAACATTTCCTAAACATTTTCTGATGTACAAGACTATGCCTTTCCTACAGTTACCAAATTCTCAGTCTGAATGGGATTTCAGTACAGAAATGGGGAGCTTGGCCACCATTTAAATAGCCGGTCAGAAAAGAAAAGAGATCTCACCAGCCTGCAAGTGACAGAAGAAGCCTCTGGCAGGAGTGATAAATTTATTGTTGTTTTATTTCTGTCTTGGCTTCTAGAGCAGTCATGTGCATGTTATGTTCCACCTTTCCCTTTCACAAGCATCCTCTGGACAGCTGACCCTCACGGCCATGAGCACAAGGCAGCTTGAATCCTTGCTAGGAGGATCCTCCAGCTGAACTCAGGCTCTGCCTTTAGACCTTCTGTGCAAGCTGTGCACCTTCATTTGTCCTCTGTTGGCTCCAGGCATGATATTGAGAAAAAACATGTATTTCACACTTCCGTTGCCTGGTTTGATTGAGAATGATGGGGAACAGACAGGCTGTGGCTACATATGTGTTCAGCACTTTCCGTGCTTAGTTCTCTGCCTAGCCATGTTCTGTAAGTGGCTTTGTAACATCAATAAATAATGATATAGCGAGAAACTAAGGGCCAAATTCACTCCTAGCTTTATTCCTATGTTGTCAGTCTGGAGTCAGCTGTGCCGTTATCTTTTTCAGAGTGTGGCTCCTTTTAAATAAAATTATAAGGTGAAACTAGAGGGAATTTATTGATTTTTTTTGATTTCTGTAAGTGATCAAGCATCTACTGAAGTAAAAGACAAAGTCCTGTGAAAAGGAGCTAAAGCAACCTCAGAGTTGTTGACCTACTTCTGAGCTTTCGTGTTATTTTTTCCATTAAGGGCCTGGATACCAAGTGTCATCTTGTAAACTGTCTATAGCTCCAAATGTGAAGTCTGTGAACAAATTTCTACTGACTTCACTTAAGAACTTGGAGAATAATTCCCAGTTATTAGGGAGCTATTGCCATATTTGTGAGAGGCAGCAAGGTACAGTGTAGAATTTCTCAGCTATCAAAAGGGTCACAAAAGACAATTGAGGAGATCTGAAAACCGAAAATGTTATTACAGTCTGAGGCAAAAACTCTTCTTAGCCTTCTATTCTCTCATCCTTCATGCTTAACTATTCCCTGTCAGCTTTGTAAAATACATGCACAGGTACATTACATGGAGTTACTGTTGTTACCCTTGGTACAGGTGTAGTATTTTACTGTTATCTCTGTGTTTATGTTTTTAGGTAGCATAAACCTCACCAAGTCAGAGTAGGTGCGAAGGATCAATCATGTATGGCTGTCCCTCTAACACTAGTTTAACCTTGTGTTTTTGTTAGAATCTCTTGTGATAGGTTCAAGGCTTTGGTATATTTTTAAGTACCACAGGATCTAAATTTAGCTGAATTTGTGTAAGTCCTCTCAGGATCAGAAGGGCTGCTACAAATGCAACTAATCTGGGTTATGATGTCTGCTTCCTCTGCAGGTTATCAGCCTTTAGCTATGACAGTACAACTGCTGGTTTTAACAAGTCATTAACCCAGCTCAGTCAGAAGTGATCCTGATTCAGAGAACCTTGTACTAAACCTCTTTAAGCTGAGCCAAATCATCTGACAGATCTGGCCAACCTAATGGCTACCTGAACAGTTGGGTTGGCCACTCTAAGGGGACAATAATCTCCAGTGGGTGTTGAGGGAGTAGGGAGGTGCAGCTGCTGCCTAGTCTAGCGACAGCACTGTGGTACCATGGTAAGTTACCCTTATAACTGACATTTTCCTTCTGTGCAATGCGAAGAAAATGGCCTGGTCTCAGGATGTTGCAGGGACTGGCTAGTTAGTATTTACACTGCTTACACATTGCTGCCTGCAGGCTATATTTATTCCCAGCCAAATGTGTTGTCATTCCATCCGCCAGGAAGTTCTTCACGTGAAGTGATACCTCACGCCTGTAGGATGCACTTCAGGCATTATGAAGGGGGAGCATTAGAGACAACAAGGTATTGGTTGTCTATAAAATTGGGATGATCATCAAACTGCAGCAAGGGAAATTTGGAAGGTTTTAGCCTATTTAAAAAATGAATTTATATGTGACAAATGGTGACGTTTATAAACTGTTGGAGAAGGCCCTAAAATAGAGAAAATGAAGATTGAAAATACAAAGACCAGCCTGGAAAGAGATCAGGAGGAAATATGTCAAGAGCAAACCCTTCCCTGAAATGCAGAGAAGTAAGTAAAGAACACCAAGAATAGTCCTATTGGCAAATGTTTTTGCTATGACCCTTCTCAGAACATTTCATTTTGTTCTGCTGCTTTACAAAACACTGTTTTTGCACAGATGGATTGTGCACGACTACAGGAAAAAGTGCAAAGCTCTTTAGAGCAAAACCTTGCAGCTCGAGGTAAAGCCCTTGTGCCTTCAGAGGGGTTCCTCTGGAACACACTCAGCAAGACTCTTCAGCTTTCTATCAAAAGCTAGCACAGGCTCAGCACATTTCCTCCACAGCTCTGCCAGACCATAAATACAGAGGCTAGTCAGTGCTTGGGCAGTAAGCTCCAAAATAAGGCATAGAGCATGGTTCTGTTCTGAAAAGATTGTTTTGGAGGTCAGTGGTTCCACCCTGTGCATCTGGCACAAATCTGTGGCCTTGAATAAATACATCAGCCAGCAGCGCACAAGCAGTACACAAGAAGTGAGTCCTGAGAGCCATGGATTGGATTCATTATCTCCTTTGGCATCTTTAAGAGGAGTATGTACTAAATAATCAGTATGAAGACTGTCAGTTTTGTATACACATAAATATGTATGTGTATATCTATATGTCTATATAAACACCCATTGGTACAAATCTTTAATGAAGAAACAAAGGAGTACTGGTCAGAAGGAATACACAAGAAGACGAAACTCTAGCTTAACTTCATAAACAGAATTTGTGGATGTTATGTTGTTGGTTTTTTTACATGAAAGTCCTTGGTTTTAGAACCGCCAACATCCAGCAAACATTTAGTAAATGTTATTGGCAGAATAACTGTTCAGGAGGTATCACAAAAATTGCATTAGGATCTAGGCATTAATAATAATTTAGTTTAGTATTTTGTATTAATTCTTTTTAACTTAGAAGCATTTCAAATATACTGAAAATCTTCAACCCTATGATTGGAGAGGGTTGTTACTGACTCAGATGCGGTCAGTACTTTCCTTTCTGCAACTATAGTGCCCTAATGTCCTGTAGTACTACAAATACTGTAGACGTAACATGTGCTACCTTGAAATGTGAAACCAAGGTCTCAAAAAGCTCGGGAACTATCTTTTTTTTTTACTTTAGATAGCCCTGGCATCTTGGCTACAACTGGAATACTTAATTTACTCTTCCTGCTTTCTTTTTGAGATCTCTCTCAAATACATTTTTCACTTTCCCTTCTGAATAGCTGACATTATTGTGGTATCACAGTATGCCGCTAAATAGCTGATTCCTGCTACTCTGTATGGGGCTGTATTGCTGATGAATCTCAAATAAATCTTCAAAGGGGAAATGCTGCGTAATGTGAAATTATCATTATTATTGCAGATCTGGAGATTCCATTAACAGTATCATAAACATCACTAATATGCCTGAGATTTTTTAAGGTATAAAATAAGTCCTTATGCAAAGGGAAGTCACTCTCTTGCATATAAACTGGCTGCAGAAGAAGAACCATACTGCACAGTATTTTGTTGTTTCCAGGGGAATCCTATGTCCTTTGAGATTTGGGTGTTGTTTAAATGGTGATTTTCTGTAGTTTCAAAGACCTGTAACAATTTATTTTCCTGTTTTATTTTAATAACTCTAATAAATCATAGTCTGGAGTTACTAGGGAGCCTTACAGCTGTGGGGTTTGCAAGCACTGTAAAACTTTCCTCATTGCTGGTTAGCACAGACAGGAGCAGCAGCAGTCCAGAGCATGTCAGGAATCAATCTCTCTCTTACATGGATAAGCTCGATAGGGAAAACCTCTTGTTGAGGGAAGGCACTCAACTGGTTCCAGAAACAATTAGGAAATACAGCAAACAAACAGGCTTTGGTGATTTGAATGACTCAGGTGATCCACCTGATTCAGATGCTAAATCCTGTGTTTTCATTAGTTACAGACTTGTTATCTTACTGAATTGGAGCAAATCTTCAGAAAATCACTGCCATTCACTCATTTTAACAAGTGTTACAGCAGATGCCCATAGCTACAATAGGACTGTTAGATGTGGACCAGCTTTATCAAAATGACTATACTATTTGGAGGTCCAGCTGGAGCAGTCCAAAAAGGAGCCCAATTTCTTCCATAAAATGCCAAGTTCTCATTTTCTGAAAAGTAAATTTTAAAGGTGCATGCCGATACCGTGAGTGCATTTTGAAAATTTTGGCTGTGTGATCGGGCTATTAGCCAAACTAGCTACTATTTTTTATTTTTCTCTAAAATAAGTTTTTCAAGCTATGTATATGTTACTGTTGCATGAGATGTGATTGGTGCACCAAGCAGAAAACAGAAATTTGAAGTCATGTTTGCTTTGTGATCATAGAAGTCATCTTGGATGTGCAATTTGTTATTAGACTTTGCCTGCAATTTTATGAGATAATCTGGTGAATTTATGTAGTTCTTTTTTGTTATGTACATGCTGTATTAATATCTATAAAGCAAAGAAAGGGCAAGTGGGAATCCTATTGTGCAGCCAACAGACTGATCTGCTGCCAACTCTGTGAGCAGTGCTTGAGTAACCAGAGAACTACAATGATATTACACAGCCATAATTCAAGATTAATCTACTTTAAGGAAACAAGCCACTCAATTTCATATTACAGCCAAAATAACCTGCAATATTACATTAAAAGGGTATTAAGAGCCCTTGCAGTGAGAGAGTCCTGCAGAAAAAAAATGGGAGATAATTATATTATTTTGTTATCTCTAAATGCTGTGCTGTAATATAAAAAGGAGTTAAATTAGAGTTGTTTGAAGCAAACTTAATTCTGGTATTCCTGAATGGGAGTGTTCGAGTTTATTATTTTAAAGATGATTTTATCTGTGTGATTTCCTGGGCTGTTAAACAGGCAAACTGGGTCTGACTGGAAAAAACTTTTATGAAACATAGCTACTGCTTTAGTTTGTCTCTGAAGAGCTAGTATCTTTAGTTTCAGCATGGTGACTTGAATTTTAAGTTAATGGATTGATTAAAAACAGAAGGTGCCCTTCTGACGTGTGAACTAGCACAATATTGGAATGAGATGTACTTGGCCACTGGATTTCACGGATACTTGCTGAGAGGAGGGGAATTTTGACATACAAGAAGCTGAGATTCCCCTCACATTTCAAGATAAGTTCACAGTCTTTTCCCCCAACTGTCTCCTTTCAGTCCCATCAAGTTCTCTACTCTCTTTTTTCTTAGATTCATCCTGCCTCTCCCAAACATTTCTTGCTTGTCATCCATTACTCCCTCCTTCCCAACTCTGCTTTTTCCCAGTTCTTTGTCCTTATGTGGAGAATTTACTCTAATTTAATCTCAGTTTCTCTCTTAACCATATGATCTCAGCTAATAAAATTCTTCATCTAATATGAGTCACCCCCTAATTTCCCACCTGCTAGTTTTCTCCAGTTCTGCATTCCCTGGTCCAGTTCTGCTTTCTGCCAGCTGTTACGCTGGCACTTTCATCAGCTCTTCGTGTCCTGGTCCGTACTGGTCGATGGCTCCCCTCTCTGCAGGCCAGGGCTATTGTCTCCTGGGTCTCTCCTTTTTGCTGCCTGAGTGCTAGGAAGGAAATAACTGATGGCAGCAGCAGGAGAGAGAGAAACTTCCTTGCACCGACCTCAGGAGAGTGGATTCCAACTCGTATCTACAGGATCTTTGAGTGCTTGACGACATCTACAGAGTGTCTTTTTATTTCTAGATTTTAGTCTTGGCCGAGTGTCAAAACTTACCTTAGGAGAGGCTGAAACCATGACCTGAGGAGAAGACTTCGGTGAGATGTCTCCTCCGGCCCGTAGCTGTCATCTGGGCACTAACCAGGAGAGGGGGATGTTCTATGGGAGGCCGGCACAGGTACAGCTGCCCGGCGCTGCTGCTGTGCTTCCCTACGCCGTGCGGAGGGTGGAAAAGCAGAAGGCAGAGCTGGCAGCAAGCCGAGAAGGTCCCCGGTCTGCTGACATCTCTGAATAATCAAGTACAGAAGTGTCTGTAAAACGGGACACTGTCTGAGACCTGTAGCAGTCGACAACGTCACGAGTACCAGCATGTCCCGAGGCTTGAGGGCTTCTTTCATCATTGCAATGTCTGTCATAGAGCTGAGCGCTGCGGAGAGACTTCCTGGAGAGTCACATTCGTAGCCATGGGTTCAAGGAGTGAGTAAACCACGCTGCGTTGGCCTCCCTTTCCCTAGCTGAGAGGAACTGCACCCTTCACGGTGCGCTGTCAGCTTCGTTGCATGCACTGGCATCGTGGATCATAGTGTCGCTGAGCAACCTCACGGTTCAACCCTTAACCGGCTCAGCACCTCAGCTCAGCGCAGGATGAGGCTAGGTGTGCTGGGGAGGCAAGCAGCCTTGGTGTAGGTTACATCCTGCCCTTGAGTGATCATAAAATATGCATGAGATCGCTTCTGTGAAGCACGGTGTGGCCAAGGGCATGAATCAGTGTGGTTGTGAACCATTTGCGACAGGAACCAGGATGCAAAGTACCCCATGGGTCCTAGTACTCCTTTACCAACCAGCCATATTATAGACAAATATAACCCAATTACAAAAGCAGATAACCCACAGTAACAATTCAGGCAGCACATGGGATGAAAAAATAATGTGGCTTAAAAGTCATAAAAATGAATACTATTTGATTAGATCCAAACCAATGGTATCAACTGATTTTGCTCATTTAACCTGTCTCCTGATCGTGGTACAGCCGTCATTTAGCTGCAGGGTGGATGTGTTCATACCGAACTATTAATCTGTTTCAAAATGCCATAACATTTCCATGAAGAACTTCCTAATTTTTTTTTCAGAAATTAAATGTCTGTTTAAAGTTCATTCCCTCCTGCTGCAACTAATTGAAATGAGATTTGGTTTATCTTTATGACATGAAAATGAGATTGAGTTTCATAATAATAACAATAATGATAACTCTATAGATTTTAGGACTAGTAGTTAATAATTATAGTAATATGTGGAGATTAGAAAGGAGTAATGCAGCATAAACAGTCCATTGTTTTTTGTTCAGATGTGGAGTTGGGTATCAATTAATATAATTTTTCTCATTTTATATCTGTTTTCTGTTCTCACTGAATTTTAGTAATGTGCATTAATTAATTTTACCCCAGTATATGATAGTTTAAGAAACCTGTTTGGAACTAATGATCGATCTAACCTATGAAAAATAGGTTTAAAACTGGGAAAATTCTTGATAAGCAAAAATAGCTAAGCAATATAAACATTCTCCAGCCATCTATCCTCCTCACCTTTCCTGAGGGTGTATGGTCAGGACTTGGCCCTGCAGGTGACTGTAGCAGCTTTTGCTGCAATTTGAAGGTGAACCTGAAGGTCCTTCATTGCCAGCTGAGGCACTGAAATCAAGAAGGGACAGAAAGGGTCCGTGCTTTGCTCAGAGATTCACCCAGTGGTCTGCATGCTGCGGCAGAAACCCTGGCATTACTTCCTAGTTCTGTTTGAGGAAAGGCTTTCAATGGAAAGTCTTTTAAATCACCTAGTGCCCAAACCTGTACAAAACGCTGGTCGAATGAGCTCCCTTTAGAAGTCTTGTGAAACTGGCTGTTGTGCCAAAACACTCTGCTAGAAAAGAGCAAATTTTCTTGGAAATGCTGACTATGTCTTTCTGTACATAGTTAGGCATGTGCTGACTATGTCGGTATATATATATATGTATGTACCTGTTTACATATAAAATATATACATGTTGTAATGTTTGCCCAAAAATGTGTTTGTCATCTTTTGAACAATCCTAGAAGTTGGATATCCCAAATCCTAGGAGTTGTGTAACTGTTAGGATTTTGGATATTTCAAAGCTTATGCTGCTAATTAAGAGGATAATGTTTTGAGGAGGAGAAGTGGGAATATACTCCCCCAAAATGAAAGGATATATTCCAGAAGAGATCTGCATTTTAATTTTTCCTCATGGCAGTTTTCTGTTTTTCTTTTACCATCTTTGGATATTTTTATTCACTCAAGCTGAAAGTCATATAATCCTCCGTATGTGGAAAAATATAACTACTTCTGATTGTATTGCCCTTAACCATGCTGAGATTTTCCTTATAATATAAATAACTACTGACTGCAGCAGGCTTTTTGGGAAGTAAGACAGCGTTTAATGTTAACCAAGAAAAACCTGGTCCTTAGTGCTTTGAATTGTATTGCCTTCTTTCTTATGAAAGGAGTCAAAGAAAATAAACATAAGGCAGCTCTCCTGGCTAACTTTGCAATACAAGACTACGCTGCCATCAGCAGATCAGCGAGATCAGCAGGAGAGGTGAGGAGATGGCAAACACAACCCCTAGGTTAATATTTTATATGATTTATGTTAGTCTGTAGAAAAGGTGGGAGAAAATCAGGCCAAGTACATTTGAGACTCCTGATGCTTTATGAAGTTCAAATTTCTCAACCAAAACAGGAGAAAAAAAAAATCATCTGATGGATCTCCAGCCATGTTAGTTACAGATCAGAAGAGTGACCGTAAATGCTCTCAGCACACTTAGATTTAGAACTTTTTTATTCCTTGGGGACATACACCAGCCCTCTCTGTGTGCCTCAGAGGAGGAAAGCAGAGGCTGAAGACTTGATCGGGATGGGAGAGGGCTGGCCAGGAGGGAAGCTGTCCTTGTGGTGGGGGCTTGATGGTTTGGGGAGGAAGGGAATTGTTGTTATTGGAAGTAGGGTCTCCAAGGGGGACTGGCTCAGCCCTTTTAGGAGGGAATGGGAGGAATTAGTTGACACAAAGGACAATTGGCAGTAATGGCTCTTTCAGATGGTTATGTTTTATTGTGTAAATGCATGTTTATAGGCTTTTTTAAAATGCAGATTAAACACCTAGCACTGCATTTAGACTTTTGGAAGAAAGCATGTTATTGACTGAACAAGCCACTGCCTCTTCTTTTAAGCTGGTATGTTCCTTCATGCCAAAATGTGTTTGGGCAATGTTTAATGTGTGTATTGCATAATCGTAGTCAGTGATGCTGCTAGCAGAGCTAAGACATTAGAGGAGATACACGATGAACAGCGTTTGTGGAGTGTCTTCGAGGATATAGACCTAAAGATTGCCCTTGCTATTGTGCACATGGTTCTAAGATGCAAATGGATGTCCTGCATTTGAGTTGGAAGCCAATCTACTGTTTAATTTTAAGTGCTACCTTACAAAGTACGGTTTAGATTTTGTCTGTGCAAGTTTGCTGACTTTAGTGGGATCAAGTAACTTCATCAGGGTAAGGTTTTGAGTCTTCTACACATTCTATTCTGCTTCCAGAGCTGCAACGTACCTGCTCTTGGTTTTACTGCTGACAGTGAGAAAGAACATAGGTATCTTTTTTTTTTTTTAATTAGCCCTATGATTAGCTTATAGTATGGACATGTTGGCTTGAATTATCTCTCATGGTGGTACAAGTTAGAAATAACTTACCAAAGTGATCAGATGGACAGACACTTCACACTGCTATCAGCAGTGGGGGAAAAGCAGGCCTGCTGTTTGCCAAATACTGTCCTTAAGAACAGAAAACAGCTATGAGCAGAAGGCGTTAAAAGAGGTTTTTAAATGAGGAAATAGGTATTTGTTCTTCAGCACTTAGTTTCTAAATAATGAAGATGATTCTAGCTGTCCTGTTGTGGCAGACTGAAGAGTCAGGTCCAAATATTCCTCTTAAAACCAGTTTAGGGGAATTGGCAATGCTATTCCTTCTTCACATCATTCCACATCTTGTGTCAGCACTGCTGCCTGGAGGGTCATCTTTTCAAGAAGGATTGTGCTCAATACGTTTCTGAATGCTTAAAAAGACTTCCTCCCCCCCTTTAAACCTTTCATTACCATCATCCCAGCAAGTTTTGCAGAAGATGAGATTAAAATATGCTTTGAAGTCTTCGAGTGGTCAGGATGCTTTCTGTGGGAGCACATGGGGACTGCTCCATCCCTTCAGAGCAGCCTGTCTGCCTGGCCAGCCCTCTCACTTGAACCCAGGTGTCTCTCATGAAGCAAGAGCACAATTAATAGGCCACAAGGGCAACCTCAGAATAAATTTTCAAAGACATGTTCTTAACTGTCTTCACAATAGGAGAGATATAATGACAGGGCTGACATGGAATGGCACTGAAAGACTTCTGTAATAGGGCTGGTCTTTTTTTTTTTCATGTTAAAAGGAAAATTAGGTTTTCTGCTACGAATATTTTTCATGACAAGTGCCCACTTTCCTCTGAGCATGACAGCATCTTGTTAAAAAACAACACTTCTAAACTGATGTATTTAATTTGAAAATGAATGTTTTTCATTTTTTGTTACCTGACAAGAAGTAGGAATTTTGCCAAGAGAAAACACTGATGTAGATAGGCAAAAAGACATCATTTTCTTAGGAAATAAATTACTCTTTTCTGTTTCACTCTGCCTCGTACCTGCACCTGTAGACAACTACTTAGATCATGAGCATCAGTGGTAAACATTTTCAAATATGCCATATCTTAGGGAGACTGTAGAAAATACATTATTAAGATAGCGCATATGGGAGTTCCTGGGCTGTAATCTGTGACAGAACCAAAATCTAAAATTCATAATGTATATTAAAATTCTGTCTAGAAACATGGCAAATTAGCCCACACTGGGCTCCACGATCTCATGGGGGTTCCAGGGTGCTCACTGCAAGGAGCTAACACTTAGGGTGTCTGTGATAGTAGCACACTCACATATTCTGTTATGGGACCAGTTCCATCCCCACTGGTTTAAATAAGTATTTTTCAGTGGGTTTTTTTGGAAGCTGCTTCAGGTGCATCTGGGAATCGGTGGCGTATCTGTTCTTTCATTGCACAGGAGGTGTGAATGAAGCCTGGGGGATGGCCTGATGAGAGTGCCTGGTAAGATAACGTATGATGTCACCTGCGACTTTGTATTATTTCTTGGCTTGCATCATCCTGAGTTACTTTAGCTGCAGTTGCATAGTTACCTATTTCTGGAGAGAGAAGAGTAGCTAGATAAAGGACAAATCTGTCCCCCATAGGTGATGCAGGCATATGGTTGTTTGGCCTACAGCATATTTGGTATTCACAAAAATGTGTGTTGAAACATCCTGGACTCAAACTACATGGTAAATCTCTCAAATAATGTTGAAACACAGAAAATGTTAATCTTCATTATCCAAGGAACCTGGCTTGTTCATGTAGTATGGTTTCTTCTATCGCATTTTAAATAGATTTAGACATGTTAAAGCTGTAGGAGCTTACACAAAGGAAGAAATCTCTTTAAGGGCATTACAAATGTTCACTCAGTAAACCAGTACGTTTGGCACATATTTAATAAGCCTTTGAGAAACATTCCCTGGAATCGTTTAGAATTTCCTAGAGGACAAAAATCTCATTATACTCTTAACTTTTTACTGTTTTTAATGTTGTTTACACATTTACCAAGATAAACATGTTGCACTCTTTTAAGATGCAGCTGAATTATCATAAATGTTTTTAAAGGATGACACCTCAGACAGCTCACCAGATTTTAATTTGTCTTGTTACGTTTCACAGAAAAGGAGGTCTTTGTTTTACCCCATGAACTGAGTGCACGCAGAATGAAGCTTTGATTTCTTAGAACTACCTCAGGAGGCATTGTAGCCTCAGTTAAATGCATAAGGTAGCCCTTAGGGATGAATACAACACTTATTTCTAGCCAGTAAACCATGTCCTGGTTGGTAGCAGCTCGTGCTAAATGACTGACAAGGAGAAGCTTTTGAAGTGTCAGCCGAAGGTAGTCCTGGTAGGCCGATTGTTTTGCTATCTGTGCAGCACTCTCCTCCACAGTATGGGGTAATGTCCAGAGGAGTCACGGCGTCCACACCAAACCCCTTGCTATGGCAGCAGCCACTTCAAACATAGTTTCATGAATAGGAGCTCATTTGACCCTTGACCACAACCAGCCTCTAAATTGGCAGACAGAGAATCAGAGTAATTTGTATCATTTCAATTAGTTACTAGCTGCATAACAGGGAGGTCATGACTTTTTTGGGATGATTATTGCCCATGGCAACCAAACTTCAATGTACCATCAGTTTCCAAATACTTTCACTTAATAAATGTAAGTTCATAGACAAGGCCCAATTGTTGGGGACACAACAAAGCTAATTATCTGCACTGCTACCAAGTGAGCGGAAGATGACATAACTTTGTCGGCAAAATCCTTTTTATTAGCAACAACAAAAAAAAAGTCGCTGATAAATGGCTTTAATAATGTTGGCTGAATGAACAGTATTGATCTTTGACTACGTAAAATGGCGAGGAAAGGCAAGTTTATATAAGAGCACTGTTGTTGTACTACTGAGAGCAGGCCGGTTTTGTTTCACAGTTTGTTCTGTGCACCAAAATTCTGAAATTCTAAAATCAATGTTGCCATTGTTGGGCCAAAACAGCACACCCTTACCACAGACAATGCAAAGAATTTCAAAATATAGATAGCTCCCTGATACATACAGATCGGATTGTAAGAAACATTGGGTTGTTTTTCCTTGCTGAAGAAAGGGCAGCTTGTTCCAGGGTGTAGACAATGGTGTGTCTACATGCCTGTGAAACTTCATGAACCCAGTGCAATAATTCCAGCCTTTGATTTGAAAAATGTTTTGTATGTCTTCCTCCACATCTGCAAATACCTCCACTTTCCCTCGATGCCAGCCAAGAGTTGTTAGCAGGCGAATGTTTTCCACTTGAGGAAGAAAAAAAAGTTAGGCACGTACATAAGTTTTGCTATTTGGCTTTTGTTTTTTGAATTAAAATAAAGGTTTCCTTCTTTCATGTCACAATCTATTAGCCACTGGGATACCTGGTATCACAGTTCTTTCCCCTTCACCCCTGCATTTGTAGCGGATTTGACGGTGTGTGGAAACCAACACAGGCACTGCGCTGTGACTGCGTCACCTGCAATCAGCCAGAGATGCTGCTAAGATTAATCATGACAGTAGGCAATATTTCCAACATTATTAGAAGAGAAACCTAATATTTTGGGACATCAGGGATCTCTGAGCTGTTGTCCATCAAACTGAGAACCTTCATTTTCTACTCCTTGGATGGGTAACCTTAAGTTTTAACCATTTCACAGACGGAAGATTCACCCTCGTAAACACGGAGGCACATTCAATATACTCTGCCAGATGCATGAAGTTAATCCTGGGTGTTCTTTGTAGGTGCTCTCAAATAGTTGTACAAATAGGGATGTTGTGATCAGATCAAGTCTCTGTCTCCTCATCTGGCTTTAGTGGGCCGCTGTTTGCTGCCTTAACTCTTCATCCTTTTGATGATTTGTTTCTAAATCTGTGGGTGTTTGCAAGACATAAAGCCAGACACTGGCATTTAGCTAACATCTGTCCATTCCATTGCATGGACTGTGAAGGGGAATTAATCTACCTTGCTGATGATCTCTCAAGTACAATTTTAATGAATCCTATTTAAAGTATGCTTAAAGTTTAAGGCCTTAGATTGTACAGAAAAACCACAGTGATGTTTAATGAGTCTAGCTGAGCTGTTTAGACTGCATTATTGTTGAAGGATAGAGTTAACGCAGCTTTTGTTTGAAGCTGAAGTAGTGTAATATCCACGTTAATGGGCTGGGAATTTCCATCACAGTTTTACTTTTTTCTTGCAGCTATTGGTTGTAGGTCAGTGACATAAATTTTATTTAAGGCTTCATCCTGCAAAACTTTATTGTGGATGGTAGAGAATATTGTCAGTGATACTGGGCACGGCAGTAAGTGCAACCTTTCATGATAAGGACTTGCAGGGTCAAGCTGTGCTCTATTTGCAGGAGTAAGCAGTGCCTCAGGTTAAAAGATCAGTGGGATCTGGCTCTTACACTTAAGGAAAATCTCTAAGATCATGTGCGGCATTAAGCACGTTTAGTCCTTCATGAATGCAGTGGGAGTTGAAGGCAATCAGCACCTTCTGGGCTTTGGCCCAGAATAATTGTTTTCAAATGGGACTGCAATATTTGACTGTATTTTTGAAAGAACTAGAGTCCTTACTCAGAAGGGAAGGCTGGCATTGTTATGAAAAAAAAAATCAGGGATTTTGTTCCCACTCAGCAGAGAGCCTGAACAATTGCCCTTTTATTTATAATGAAAGCTCAGTGCCCAAGTGATATGGACACTACAGATTTGAGATGGATTTATGTGTTTGCTTTCAAGCCATGCCTGAGAAGCTAACGAGAAAGGGTCTTTTTTAAAATCACCACTGCACCTTTGACAGAACTGCTCTGCAGAAATCCTCTGGATTTCAGTGGAGCCAGCCTTGCTATAGCCCCTGAAGCAACTCAGAAATGCTTTCAAGTTTGGCCCATTGTAGAGCTCAGCACCCTCTGTGAGAACTGCACATAGGTATCTAGCCAGGAGAGTCAAAGAGACAATGCACCTCATCTGGGAAGGAGCCCATAATACTCTCCTAGCATTCACATTTAGTGACAAAATCATTAGCAAACTCCATAAAGCAAAATGACTGTTGAGGCAGCAAATAAAATCCAATTGCTTGTGTTCCATAATGCCTTCCAAGTAAACCAACGACTCCTTCCCGTGCCCTTTCTTCTCCTCTCTCCTCCATGATGCATTTCAGAATATTTCTAGAACCTTTTCACACTCCTTTGGCAGCTGATCCTATCCCACCTTATCCATCATCATTGCTGCCTTGAGAGACGATTCATTTATCTCGTTACTTTTAACGCTGTCACCTAGAGCTTTGGATACATAGACCCAATTTCTTGGATTTGGTCTTTCATGTGGCCTCTTCCCTGCTGGCACCCACTCAATCATCCCCTCTGCAGCTGATCCTCTGAGCTCCTCATATGTCACAAACTTCTCAACCACCTGGTGGTTGCACACAGTATCAACTTTTTAAATCTTTCTTTCTCCCCGTATTCTTTGTTTACTGTCGTATGATGCAGGATTCATCTTCTTGTGTCTTGCATCTTTGCAAGACTGCTTTTTCATAATTACAGGCAGAGCACGTCAATGCAGACAGATGATAATTTTGTGTTCTTTCTTCTTTGTGTTCAGAATGCTTTTCCTCCCTCTGGAAAATAATTTCAGATGCCTATGAAACTCAGTCTTATTCTACATCTCCTTTTCCTTCTTATTCCTGTCTTGCTGTCTTGGCCCTAAATAAGTTACTCACACTTAAACATAGCGTATAAACTCTCTTCCCCTCCATCATGACCAGATCTGCCCTGCTGGCACACACTAGGACTTTATTTTGGAGTCACCCTTGGTTTTCACATTCCACAAACTCTGACTGTGTTAGATGAGATGCTGCCACTCAAATTTCCTTTCTTTTCATCAGCTCACATTTCCACCAGCCCCAACACAATTAATATTCTTTGCTGCAGGTAGCATCTTCTGCATATTCCAGCACCTTTTGCTCTCTGAACATAATTCTTATATAACTCTTGATATGATAAGTCATACTGGCCAGAGTTAACCTTATTACTAGAGATGTACTGAGCAATCTTGCAGTCGTGAGATACCAGGGATATTTCAGTAATGGGAAATCTGCTTCCCATACAAGATTGATTTTGCTTATGACCTTTAGCTGGAACGATGCCTGTAAATTCTTATCTGCATTAATTTCTTGTTTTCTCTTCTCACATGCTGTCAGTGTATGTGTATCTTGAAGATATGAAGTATTAAGAACTGGTCATGTAACACACTGTCTGTGAGGACTTGAAGTTATTGCAATACATTCAACTTTATTGGTCTAAAATACCTGGACTCCTGTACTGCCCTTAGGACATAGCGGTTAAGAAAGATACAAATCCTAATACTGACTTTTCTGTTACTTACAGACTGAGAATTATTTCAGTGCATCTGCTTAATGTTTTGTTAATGTGACTTAGTAAGTGATACATAGTCACAGTACTCACATTTCTAGAATCAGGATTTAAAGGAATGAAATGAAATTTTAAGATAAAAATAGGGTTTAATTTTCTAACATACTTTTTTCTTCCAACATGCTTTTTGTGGCAGTCACACAGAGTATTTGGGATTTTTTTTTTCCCCTGACAGAGTTTGTTGGGATCACTGATAAGTCTGAGTTCATCAAACTGCAAAAAATGAGTTGTGAATTAAGGTTGAATATTCCCCTTAAAGATGGATTACAGCTTGCACAGTAAGGTATGCTTATTAAAGAAATCAGTGTGGAGGTCCTGTGGCCATTGTTATGCAAGAGGACAGTCCCCTTTGACCTTAAAATATATGTGTGTGCTTATAGATGAGAGGACCCTTACTGTGTCTTACAGAAGCTTTTCACCTTTAACTAATTTTGGAGACCTTGTGTGGAAGTCATCTTCCTAGTGCTTCTCTCTGTTTGCTGTGGATGGTATTTGTATGATGCTTCCTTAAACAAATTAATTCATGTAAACTTCTACTCCTTTGTAGACTGTGTATATCTGAGTGTCTTATTGTCTATAAATAGATGAAATGCATTGCAAATCATTTAGTAAAACTGACATCCCGTTTCCTTATTGCTGCAATGATTTCAAATCAATCTTCCCATTACATAAGACAAATGCTGCCATTGATGGAGCTATCTGTCCCTTCCATCCTTCAAACTCTCTTTATGCTGGTTGCAAGACCCCTTACGTATTTTCTAACTTCTCTTTGCAATACTCAAGTTGGTCTTGAATGTTCTGAATTTAGATCTGAGATTAAGAATGAATTAGGTGAAAGGAGCCATGCAAATGAAATATCCTGGATTGCCCTCCAGTATCTTAACAACAGCACTTCTGGAAGGAAGGAGTACCTTCTCAGTTCAAACGGCATAATACCGAATTCAAACTGCCAGCCACATTAGTCAAACTGTGTTGTACATGTGATTCCCAAAATAAGTTAAAGAGAGCAGCTTCACAGGTAAGGCAGCCTCTGCAATGACTGTGTTCGGTCTTTCTCTCAAGATTTCTACGGAGATTACAGAAACACTCCTGCATATTGCAAAGGAGGACTGAGATCTTTCTATCGGGATGAACAAGTAGCACACTGCTTAGAAGAAGTCCAGAGCTGTGAAGCTTGATGGGACTTTACCTTTTCTTTTTGATACCAGTCTCCTTTTCCAGTGCAAAATGCATAAGGAGCCATTCTTTATAATGCATCTGATGGCTTTCTCTTGTGTCATGGAGAAAAGTGGGCACAAAGAGGACCGAAGTAATAGTGTGGACATGCTGTATTAAAAATGTTTTCTCACTGCCTAAGACTGGCCAAAAAGATTTAGAAAGGAATGGAGAATGATCCTCAACATTATATCAATGCTAGGTGCTATTCTTGCCTTTGACTTTCTGGTCAGCTCCAGTCACTGTGTTTTGAAAAAAATATAGCAGAAATACCAAAGATCTCCAAAAGACCAAGAAGTATTGTTGGAAGCTTAAAAAACTTCTGTGTTGTAGGAGACAAAATGTGGTTTCTGTGCTTAGTTCAACAAGAAGGTTGATGTTATTTGTTGTGTCAAATGTATACAGTACAAAAAAATTTGTCAATTTAACTTTTGTCCCAGTACCCAAACAAGGAAACCATTGTACGGATATAATACTACAAAGTCCAAAAAGCATTTTGAAAATACACTATATTAGGTTATGGAGTTCTCTGTCACTAGACAGTGAAGCAGAAATGGAGAAAAAGAAAAGATTAGGCCATGGTATGAAGAATAAGGACATCTGCAGATACTAGGTAAGAAAGAAATAGATAAGCCCTCTTATTTCAGAATAAAATCACCTGGTATTAGAAATTTCCCCAATGGGTATCTTACTGCGTATCTGTCTGTTATAGGGATTTTATATCCAGTACTAGATGGACCATTGGTCTGATTTAGTATTGAAACTCTTCTCTTTCTTCCATCATTTTCTCTTAGGAATACTTCCCATCAAAATCTGCAATGCCATTTTAGTTAATTCATTAATTTTCATTGGCTTCTTCACTGTCTTAAGCTGGATGCACTGACAAATCAATTAAGGTGTCTTAAAAGAGTTGAACCTCATTGTGGAGTCCCACTGAAGGCTGCCTGTCAGCTGATCCACCTGCAAAGGGTTACCTGAGCATTTGGGTTGTGGAGTCAGTGTTGGCCGTGTTAGAGACTGGTCACTTTGATCACTCGTATTCTTGTGACTTTAGCTCCTACTCTTCTGTTTATCCATTAATAAGGACAATAGGAGAGTTTTCATCATCTCTTTCATTCTCTTATTTGCTTCATTTCTTTCTCCTAATTTCACCAGCTATATGAAATCCATTTTTCTACTAACTGATTTTTAACAGATCACAGAGTGAATATCACACACATTTTGTCCAGGGAAAACTATTTGGGCCCAGTATGAACTTCTCAAATGACACCAAGATACATGGCTTTGCCCTTATGTATTTTGTTGTATTTAATTTTTGAAATTGTGCATTATATGCCCCTGACATACTGACTTGATATGGGGCAAAAATTACAGTGAAGCAAAAAAAAATTACAGCTAAACTACAATGAAGAAAAATTATTGTCCTCTGATCTAGTACTAAGTTCCTGTCACATTTTTTCTTAAAGTTTGCCAAACACAGCTTTATAATTTCATGTTAACAAAATCATGAGAAGGGAAAGTAAAAGCAGAAGCTGAAGGAAAGGAGGCAGAGATTGGGGTCTGGAACTGGGATAACGGGGCTTATTATGGCCAGAAGGGAATGTAAGAAGATCAGTCCCTAAACCCAGCTCAAGCAGGAAGGGTAAATGCCATGAATTTTCTTAGTGCTTTTTTCTCACCACGTTTCTCCTGAGTCTAGTCTTCTTACCTCTTTGGAGTTTCAGGAATGGCAAGAGTAGCCATGGCCACTGGTGCAAGCTTACCTCAAATCCGGGTCTTCCTTAGTCTCATGAATTTCCTCCCAGGTCCTGGAGTGCCCTGTGATACTGACATATCCAGGACTTCAGAGTAGGAGAAAGCATCTTCTTAAACTGTTCAAAACATGGTAAGGGACTCTTTTTTTTAATGTCTCTAATACATTCTGTCCTGCTGTCGGTGGTGACTAGTCCTATGCATCCTTTCATCAGACAGCCTGCATGTGATGTCATGAGAACATGGTGATTTGAAGTGTTGACCCCCAAAGCATAAATCTTATTGGTGTCACAGCACAACCATGAGTAAGGAGCTGAAGGGTAAGGCTCAGGTCGTGTAGCCAGGTCACATAGCCACAGGCTATGGAGAAAGGTCTCACCCCTAGACATTATTTGCTTTCCCAGCTACAGTGAAGCTATAGAAAACACAGGTGCAGGCAGTTGCATACTAAGGCAAGGCTACCATGTCAAAATGTGGTAATTATGCCTTTAGAGGTTCTCTCTGACTGGCCTGGCAAAGAGTCAGGGTCCTCAGAAGTACCATCAGAAGGTAATTTGGGAAAGCATGGAAGATCGCAGCACTCCTGGGGCTTCTGTGGTATTCTTAGCCAGGAAAGAAGCGTCCACCTGCAAGCCAGTGTCCCTGCTGACTCACCTCATTAGCTGGAGCACAAATCCTATCTTGGGTTGAATTGTTCTGCATGTGGAGTAGAGTCAGGACAGGAGTAGCACCCCTATCATACCCTAACGTAACTGTAGTGAAAACAAGGCCACAGCTTTTCTTAGTGTTTTCAGTCAATAAAGGAAACTGAAACACGGTGAAGAGTCCAGCATATGCAAGAGAACTGTAAGCACAGACACCTTCGTTTTCAGTGTCAGGTCTGCAGGCAGCTTGAGACCTACTAATATTCCTTGGTGTTAAGATGGCAGACCGTGCAGTATTACCTCCTGCACAGTCTGTCCTCTTTTTTTTTTTTTCCCTGTTCTTCTTGGAGTCTCTTAAGCACTTGCAGTCCCTCAGCCTTAAGCTAGCTTTCATATTCTTGGATTCCCAGAGAACCTGGCTGCACGTTTTCAATGTCATTTTATCACCTTTTTTACTAGCCAATATTTTAGTGGAAGAAAGGAAAAAAACCCAAACAATAGGAAAAGTTTTGCTCTGAGCAGTTTTTTTTTCTCTCTCTCTGAATGTTTTAGGCTTTCTTCACACTGCTTTTGCTTAATCACTCACGCCAGCTTCATTTGGAGCCTACAAGATGATGGTCAGATCCAATTTAACATCTCTGGAAGCCTCTTTGTTTTGTACAGTGATGCTAGGAATTCCTCCTTACTATCACACAACCAGTTAGAGCCTTCATTTAGCAAAATGTGGAAGAGCTTGTCCAGTTTTTTCTGCCATCAGAAGTGTAATTCACAAAGGTGCAGGACTGCCCGCCCAGGTGCTGCAGGCTCCACCACCCCAGTACTGCGATTAATAGTTTGCTGCTCTTACAGCAAAATTGTGGCTCTGGGCTTTGTTCTATTTTTACACTCATCCTATATGCTTCTCTTCTCACTTTATTCTACATCCTGTTGCCATCCTTCTGCTCATCTGTCTCTGCCATCTTTAGACATCTTCCACTATCAGGTTGACACCACTGTAAATTCAGTGCCATCAAAGGAATTACTTTTGAGTTATGTCAGTAAGCAAAGACTTTAGGCCTTTGTTTTTTCTCCCACACCTGCCTTTCTTTCCTTGCCATATGCAATTGGACCTTCTCTCAAGTGTAGTCGTACACTGGGCATCAAAATTCTTTACCATCAAGCACCACTGTAAAGTTATTAATGTCCTTATCACTCTCTTTCTGGGCATTCTTTTATCAAGTGTCAGTGCAGCAAGGGATGGAGAGTAAGAACTGAGGAGGGCCATGTCCACGATCTGCCCCTCAAGCTGATGGGCACGCTGACAGCACACTGTGTAGCTGCCCTGCCCCAAAGGAAGAGGGTATTTTGTTTGAGGTGGTGCAATGATATACCAAAATAATGCAGTGAGTTCTAGGCTCTATCAGCATGTGCTGAGTTCCATATTACTGGATTTCTGGATGGTGTCATACTGTCAGCTATACTAGTCATTAAAAGTTACTTCTTGGAAATAGTGCAAATATTTCTGGGGCCTCAACTTATTTTTAGTGACATGTGGGCTCTTACGAGTGTGGGCCACAAAGAAAGCCAAGAATCTTCTCACTCACTCATTAGTTTTAAATAATTTTTGAAATGGAGTTTAAGGTGAATTTTCAGAAGCCCAGTGTGCCTTCCTAAGTCACAGACACTCAAAATGTCAAGCTTAGATTTGCATTCCCTGAATATTTGTACCGGATTAACAAGCTTGCAGGTGCCAAACCTGCGAATGCCCTTGTTGTGGAGTGCTCTTTTGTAAGCACTGGCTTCCACCTGAGAGCAAGTGCTGCCTGGTCCCCACCCTGGTCCTCAGAGGACTGAAGAAAATGGCACTGCTTTTATGAAAGTCACAGGGGCAGGGGCAGGCCTCAGTCCCTTCTGTCATTCTTGTTCCAGCATGTATTCGCCTTGTGTAAAACTTTGGTAAAATAATAAAAATGTTCTACTTACAGAAATGCTTGATAAATCAGTGTCTTTTAAAGAGATATTTCCTTGTTCTCGCTACGAGTTTATGGCGCAGTCTCATGAAAAAAAAGGAAACAATATAAAATGTGAAAACTCTGCCTGAAGAAGGTCCAATCTGTCATCACAGGATACACTAAAATTTCCTTAACTCTTGCCACGATCACAAAATCCACCATCTAAAATTCTGACATTTTCTCTCTAACAGAAAACAAAGGAGAGCAATATGCACAAGAAGGCAGTAGGAAGCCTGAAGCTATTAGCATGTCATTGTCAAAGGCAGAAATAAAACCCACAAAAGTTAAAGGATTCTGGAATATAGCAGAAATCTCCAGACATGAGTCAGACACTAAAAATGCCCAAACTCATTTAAAAAGCTCTTTGTCACAGTCCAAAAAAACAACATTTTCAGTGTTTTTCCTTTTACTTTACATCCCGCTATTGCAAGTACATGGCTAATTATGATCTGAATGATATCTATTATTCCTGTGTCCTTCTAGATTGAGCCGGATGTGTTCCAAATATGGCCACAAACATATTACAGTGTCCAGTAAAATCAAAAGAATAAGATAATTCTGTTTTAAGGGTTAATGGTATTCACTCCCACTCAGTTTGACTCACTGGACAAAAGCTCTAGTGTGCCTATTCTAGGCAGCTGTGCTGAACAGTAAAGATTTGGAGTCCTTTGTAGGCTGGAGAAAAAGAAAGTCTTTGTAAACTTTTTATTTAGTATACTCTACCAAACACCCATGTGTAACAGTTAAAACATTTGGAGTTGCAACAGGCTAAGGAAAGTTTGCGCAGATAAACAGAGTTATTCTAAATTTTGTGCCTACTAAGGTCTGAATCACAAAGTCTCATTGCATTTCATTTAAAATGTATGTGCAAGAAATCATTTTTCTTACCAGGGCCATTGTGTTCTTTGGGGTTTGTTTAATCACGCTAAAAAATGTTAATGAAAACAGCAAAATTATGTACAGTTTGAATCACTACATGTTTACAGTAATCTGTGAGTGATCATGCTTCAGAAGAGCATTGATTTTATGCTACTATAATTATCTTTACTTCATGGATGTTGTTCTTGGTTTACGCTGATGAAGAGTCAGGCTCAAAGGCACTAAAAAACAAATACATCGAGACATGTTCCTTCATTATCTGGATTTATCCCTCCGAAACCAAGTGAGCTTTTGCAATACTCTCTCAGCCTTTGCATGTCTCAGCACTCCCCTGATATCCTGGCCGTATCGGTCCTAAGGAAGTACTAACTAAGTACTTAAATACAGAGACAGCTGAGCAGAACTAGAAGGACTCTGGCTTGATGGGTTTCTCCTCCGGGCTAAGCCGTGTTAGCACAGGGGTTTATAACCCCCTCTGGGTTGATTCAGGGTTTGCATCCTCCACCATAGTCTAAAGTACCTAGAGCCTGGCCATTGGCCACGTTGTAAAGCAAATAAAAGGAATATGGTTCTTTTTATCACCCAGGTTACTTTTATCACCCAGGGGGAAGCAGAAAGGGTTGGGGGGCACTGGCACAGGGCATTTCAGCCCACTATAGTCTTTACCTCCTTTGGAGATCTTTCAGGATGGCTCTGCTCCCAACACGTGCATCGGAGGCTGGCCTGAGATAACTGAGACTGTGTCACGTGTCAAGGCAGTATTTTCATTTCTCTGCCTAGTTACTCAGTATTTCACAGCCCGTTTTACAAGGTGTAGTGTTACTTCTGTTACAAGATGTTTCCCTTTCCAGAGGCTCTCTGCTGCTGTTTTCTGTCCCAGGGCAGGCTGCGTCTCACTGCGATCCTATGTCTATTTCCCCATTTTTAAAGTGTCCTGAGGAGTAAAGATGTCACAAAAGTGTTTCCCCCAGGAATGAAAAGCAGTGAGGAAATCACCTGTGTATTGGCCTGATGATGAAATCCCGAAGATCCTTATCTTCAGACAGTAAAATTCCTTTAACTTGAACAGGAGTTTATTTCATTAGGACTGTCAATATTTTGTTCAGACTTCATGATTCAGGCTGTACTGAAGCAGGTGCTTAAGCACAAGCATATACCCCACTGAGTTCAGGGACTCAGGAATAATGCAGGTGTTTTGCTTTAACTTACATATGTTCTTAACATAAAGTACGTGCCCAAATACCACAACCTGTTGTTATTTCTGCATTTCTTTAGTGTGACAGAACTGACATGTTGACACAGCACTTAAATCTGAGGGTTTGAAGTAAAGCTGTGTTTTTAGCTAGGTGCCAAAATATTTGCTAAGTTTTGAAGGAAAAATGCTAGTAGTTTCTCTCAGTATTTTCTCTCAGTATTGAATAACCTCCGCCTTATTAAATATTTTACTAGTTTCACTGATGCATAGACCCTCTTCCAGATATTTCAATGAATATATATAATGTCATTCATCACTGTGTTTATTAAGAGCACAAATGATTAAGGCATTTACTTAAAAAACTCATGAAAACTGTATGTAATGTTATCCCAGTTGCAATTATCTTAGAGAAAGAGTTGTGCTTCCTTTTCCAACTGATTTTGATGTACAGATTTGCCAAACTGTTTGAAAGCTGCAGACACTTTAGCATTCATGACACTATTATTCACTACCATAAATCTAGATCAGATATGTGCTGTCTGAATTGATAGTGGATATTCTGTCTGAGAAAAATGTGTTCCCCTTTAACTTTTAGCTGTGACATTGCTTATGTTACATCACTTTTCATGTTACTATGCATCATATTGGTCAAAGATGTCATTATTTATAGCACAGAGATTGTGTCACTATAATTAAGGTTGTGTTAGGGTTTATATTACCTTATAAAAGCTCTATTTTCAGGACCATGTAACTCCATTACCAAATCACTTTGGCTGTGAAGCTTTCAGCTGGGAAGTATAAGACATGAAAGGTACTCTTGTAGTCTAAGTGGGTGATGGCCTCTTGTCTTCCTGTCTAGTGTGACTTCCAGTCACTGCCATGGTTTGAGTGGTTTTGCTTTGCATTGAGAGATAAACAGAATCTTGCTCCTTTATATTTTTAAACAGACAACAGAAGCAGAGTATGGGTGTGTTTTAGGCATCTGGGAAATACCCCTTCTTATCTTTGGTACCTCCTGCAAATTGCTTAGTGCCAGCAGGTGTCTGAGCTGTTGTAAGTCATTGGGGTGGTATGCGAGTACGGGGACTCAGCCATGGCGAGCAGTGGCTGAGCCATGGGCTACAAATATTTTGTGTCAGGGCCTTCTACTGTAACCTCCCAAGTTCTCTGGCTGCTACCACTGCTACTATAATGCAAACAGAAATGCGCGATGGAAGAGGGTGTAAGTATTAAACACCAAAGCTAGACCAGATCCAGCTTTGGTTCATGTGGTTACAGCTCTTCTATGACAACGATTTGTAGTTTGAATGTCTTATTTTAGGGTTATAAAAAGTTATTTTTAAAGAACAGCACACAAACACAAACGCTGTACGTTTGTGGACAGACTCCCAGCTGGTGCAAGTCAATGCTACTGTCCTGAACTACATAGAACTACCCTAATACATACCAAGGAAAGCTGCACACCCACTGTTTGGTTTTGGGTTTTGGGTTTTTTTGGTAGTAAGGATGTCACTACAGTGTATTAAAGCAGCCCTCAAGTCTAGAGTGATCCATCACAAAATAGACATACTTAAAGTCATAAATGTGTTGACTAAAAAGCTCAGATATTTTCTTTATAGACTAAGTGTAGAGCCAATGTTTGAGTAATCCCTTTTATTGGACTAACTGTACACTATTGACAAACCAGCTTTCTGGGTATAGGAATCCTTTCTTAGAGTCAACCTGTTCCTGACCTACAGGGGAGTTTTGTATATCCCTAAAGCACAACTGTCAATATTGCTGCATTAGTCCAATAAAAGGGATTACTTGAAACTTGACTCTAAATTTTGTCTCACTAGTAAAGGCAAGTAATTAAAAATATTGAGTTGTGTAACAAGACACACTGTGTATCATGATGCACTAATAACCAAGTCCTTCCAAAATGATTTGCTGTATTTCTTCCAATGTGTACAGGTGGATAAAACCAAGAAGGAAATTTAAAAACAACAAAACCCCAAAAAACCAACAACCTATTTCTGATTTTTGAGTGAGATTTTGCCAAGTTGAAGGTGCAGAAATGCAAAAAGAGCAAAGAGTTAAACATGCTTTCTCCTTCCAGGAACAGATAGGTCAGGTGATATTTTCAACAAGACTTTCAGGCAAAATTCTGACTCACATACTCATGCCACATAGTGAATTGCTATCTGAGCTTTCTCTTTGAAAATTTCAAACGTACTCACATAGGAGGAGGCTACTCAACAGAAACAAAGGTATCAGAGCACATGGCCCCTGAATGTTATGGAACACACAGTACCAAGCACAGAAACTGCTGCTGTGTTATGAGCCTTCCAGCACAGAGCCTGTCCTTTTCTTCTTGTTTATGTAATATCCCAGACCTATGTATCAGGAGCTGAAAGACCTTTATACTACCCTTATTTCTTATGGACACTTGTAAAACTGGGAGAAACCTGCTCTTCTCTTCAACAGAGAATTTTCAGCTTGAATCATTTACTTTATAGTACATTACGGCCATCCAGTGCAAACTGGATCATACACCCTGTGTTGCGCTACAGCCCAAGCCAGGACTTTCAGGGGAAGCTGGAGGAGCTTTTGCTTCCCATTAGCCCCAAATCCCTCCAACAGTGCTGTCACTTAATGTCCTGTGAGGCAGTGAGGCATTTCCACAATCCTTCTGGAAAGACTGCTGAGCGACTCCTGGGATATGGGCCACTCCACCCCGGTGTGTCCCCTTACGCTCTTACACAGAGGACTGTTGCCATCACAGGATTCCCGGATGTACCAGTTTGACCTGATAAGAAGATGGGAGGACTCAGCCACCCTGTTAATACAGAGGACATTGCCCTCTGAGGCTCTTGGGCACACTGTTTGGATGTTGCCAGTGACCTGACCCCACCTGAGGTTGCAAACTTCCCACTGTGCTAATACACGGGAATCCTGTCCTGGGTGTGTGTTGAAAACCAAGTGTTAGAACTCCCTGAAACCAGAACCCAGAAACTAAAAGCTGCCAAATTCGGGGAACGCTGGATTTCGTTACAGCTTTACTGCTTAGGCTGTTTTCTTCCAGACTACCAAAGAAAAAGCCAGCCTTGTTTCTGCTGTTCTTGCTCACTGTAGAGCAGTCTTTCTCTTTAAAATTGAGTCCCTGACTGACAATTTTTAGCACCCAATTTGTTACTGTTGGCAGTGGTGCAGTAGGGAGAGCAGTAGTGGGGAGCATCAGCATAAGTGCTCCACTGCAGTGGGCTTGTGAATAAAGTAGAATAAAATGTTTAGATTCACTCCCTTGTTTTAGTACATATGACTTAATATGCTTTCTTCCCCTTTCCCTGTTTCTTCTAGAAGGTGAGGATAGTGCACTTTTTTTTTTTACTAGCTTTATTTACTTGGGTGCTACAGGATACTAAATTATGACAAATTCTTCTCCACAGTAGCTTTTGGCTTCCTTCTTCTTTGAGCTCTTTAGACCTTTGAACTGCTGCCATTACAGCTGCTTCTGCGCCTGTCATGTGGCTGTTGAATTGAGCTTTTGAGTATGCCTCTGCAATGCTCTCATTCCTAACCGTTGTACTTTTAACAGTATCATTGTTTTGAATGAAATAGCACTTCTGTGCCAAAAATGGAGGTTATTTCTCCACAGTACATTCTAGGCAGGCAAGCATTCAGTCTGCCTGCTCTCCAAGCCAATCAAGAGCCCTGCAACCACATGAGCACAGTATTGCGCCTGACTAAATAAACCGGATTTGCATTTGGGCAAAAGTTGTCTTGAAGCACTTGACTGATTCACAGCATAGTCAGAGGCGGGTAGTCTCTTCCAAGAATGTACAGGGTGGGTATGTTTTAACTGGTGGGATATAATTTAATGTTGACTTCTTTGTCTTCTAATTACTATTATTATTATTATATAATATTTCTATCCCCACTAGGGATTCTGGTGAAATAAACATTTCCCTGAGGTAGGCACTGTGCATTCACAGCAATCACGGAATCACGATGTTAACAGACCTTAATCTTGCAGACATTTGCACATACTTTTAACTTTTTACAAAAAAGCAATTGACTGCGTGTCTTAATCAAATGTGTGACTGTTTTGTAGACGAGGACATTTAGAGTTCATGAAGATTGGTCTTTGTTTCCAATATACATACATATATAGGCAGCAAGCTTAAGCCTGAATTAATGCAATAGAATCATTATCTAGAGCCAAAAAGCACTCATAAAGATCATTTGGTTGCAAAAGTCTATTAAATTTTCTTAGTGTTTAGGTGGGCCTCTCATGATTATAGCTAAAGGAAATATCCTTGGCAAAAAGAAAGGAAAAATGTGTCTTGGGTGCAGTGAGTTAAATACACAGAGACAGTGCTGCAGCTGGCTATCAACAGGACAAATTTCAGAGACAGAGCTGGGGGAAACACTTACTACCTGATGTTTTCTACAAATGCCACTTCAGAGATGAATACGATGGCCTACTAGATTTTGCGTTTTTATTCTCTTTGAAGTAGAAGCATTAAATTAAAACCCAAGCAACAGAACACTTATCACTCAAGCTGGATAACACATGATGAGTTTTAAAATCATGTTGAGGAAAAGACAACAGAGAATAGAAGAGGCTTTGTATTGTGTTAGATTTCGTTTTCAAGCAAAACTAAACATCAAAATATTAGAACACAAGCACAAAACCTCATTGTCAGCAAAGCTAATTAGTGTTCTGCTGCTTAATGCAAAAGCCTACACGATGTCTTGACCTTTTTTACACATTGTGTCTAAGGTTGTGCAATAAAACAGAGGGAAGCACAGAATGCCTCCAGTTAGCCTTAGAGGTTCTCTTCTTTACGGAGTTCAATTGATGGCAACAATACAGGCTATGTATAGAGCCCTTTTTTAGAGCTCTACTGTTTCTTAGAGCTCGAGCCAGTGAATTAAAGCAGTCATGCTGGCAAATAGTTTTCCCTAGAATCATTGCCATTCCATTTGTGTCTAATATGGCATATTTAACAGTATACACATAACAAAGATTAAAAGATCTTAGAGAATTAATTGCTTATGGGACGTTCCCACAAGCTCTTCCTTCCTTGAGTTTTTACACAACTATTCAATAGAGAGCCCACTTTGAAACTGATAGCCAAATCTGTTTCATATTGGCCAAATCTTGCAGAAATACTACGCTCAGTAATACTTTGCTACAGGCTAATATAGTACCTTCTCAGACAGTAAAAGGAGCTAAAAAATCCTGTCAGAATTTGGGAAACGCAGTTGACTGCATTCTTCTCTTTCAAACTTTAATTCGGTCAAAAGTCACTCTTCAAGCAAAACAAGGACCCTGGGCCTCTTGCTGGTGGCACAGAATCCTTAACTTCCATTCAAAGTCACTACTGGATATGTAGACCCCTGAATTCTGGATATTTCCATTAGAAGCACCTAGACAGATTTAAGTGAGCATAGGTTAAAATTTCCATTAATATCTAGTGTTGACCTGAATAGACCTCTGTGAAATCATTGGAAAAATTCCCAACACAGTGCAAAACAACAATTAGTGTAGTACCGTTTAGAAAAAATGTTACTCTTAGTGTTTGAAGTACAGAACAAGTAAATGTGAATCAACTAAAAGTAATGCCTGAAAGTGATTTTGAAAGAAAGGAAAGAATGAAGGCAAAGAAAATAGGAAAATTACTTATATTTACTCATAAGATTGGAAACCTTTTACAGAACTGAGAATATGTTTCTTGTACTAATATGAAATTTGTTTCAAGGCTTTTATTGGTACAAGAAATCAGAAATGTGCTACAGAGACCAACTTTTCAAATTGGAGCTAGCAAGCTGCCCATTTATTTGAGTAAGACACCTTAGAAAAACTGTCAGAAAGACTACAAGTCACTTTGGGAAAGGCACATGAATTTCTTCTTGCTTGGACTAGTGAAACCCTCCAGCTAATCTGTTTGCTGGCAGTGCCGCGTTGAAAGATGAGGCAGAAAGACAACTCTTGTGTAAATTGTAAGGATGCCAAAAAATCATGATCTGGTCGTAATCCAGGGGAAGTTTTGCATTTTATCATTCAAAAAGCTGCCAGATGTTGCTAGACTCAGGCTGTCTGTGTGTACCATTTCTCATGGCCAGAGTGAAATTGTCAGGATCCTGTTATCGAGGAAAGGAGAAAGCAGTTCTCAGTGTGAATGCCAGCAGTGTGCCTACAAGCTGTATTCAGGGATCAAGTACATGGTGTATTTCCTAAGGTCAATGGCAGTTGTGATAGTTGATTATACAAAGTCCACAAGTACAATAACGCTTCACTCTTATGTCTAAATCCTTTAACAAGGTGCTCCAGTTGCTATTGCACTACTAAGGGCTGCAGGATGAAATATCAGAGGTGATACTACAGTGTCAGAAATGGCTTGTAGAGCAGTTAAGATTGAGGGACTGTTGTGTGAGTTGCAAAACATGCAGGGTCCCTGAAAGCCTGCTTTCACACACTCACAAATACTTCCCAAATTCCCGAGAACAAAATACAATTGCATTAATGTAGTACAGGGACACACGGGGAAATACGAGACATTGGTACAGGCAGAACACAAAGCGGGAGATGCAGAAGTGCTTTTGTGTGACTGCCTCGAACAAATACAGCCATCCAATGACCAGAGATAAACTTACTGATTCTAGCCCAAGTGAAATACTGTCTCTCCTCACTCATTCCCATTTGCTGTTCCTAAACCTTTTCATTTAGGGCTTCCTCACGTGTCAGGATCTGGGTTCCTGACAGTGGTGGGATTCAGATATCAAACTGAAGCATCCAGCTTTGAGAAAACGGCTGAAGCTGTTGGTTTATTGACTGTCAAACACAACCACAGGATTTTTCCTTTGTCAGAATTAACCTCTCAGGTCAGAAAGACTGAAACTGACCTCTGTAGAAGTTGGTATTTTCAATTTTGTGATGTGGTGGGTTGAAATTAAACATTTACTAATTACGAAGGTACTACAAACCATGCCAAAACCCTTTTTTGTTGTCTGGAGAGTTATAACAATCCTTTTCTGGCAGTTAGTTTTAAGATCATTAAATGATCCTCATTTGCAATATATTTGCAGAAGATTACAGCCCATCTAAATTGACCCTGAAGGAAGACTTATTTCATTAATGGGCTGTCCTGTGCTAATGCATAAAGCTAGAAAAATATATCTATTAAATTCTTAATGTGTAAATGATGTTTCTGGCTTTCTTCTTAATTACAAAGCAAAATGAGCCTGAAGTGCACTCCGTCTAGGAAAAAATGATCAATTTAATCCATCTTCCAAGAGAAAACTTTTTCAGTGAGTTCCAAAATTCCAGCTATTCTCAGCTAAGGCTGGAGCCTTATTGCTCTGTTCAGAAACACAATAAAATGTGCCAACACAATTTATTTTTTCCCTAGATTCCAATGAACAGAGCTTTCTCACATCAGTTTAGTTTACTCTCTGTCTGTTAAGTTTTTGAGGAAAAAGCTAATGCAAAACCTGGGTGAGCAGTGCTTTAGAAATGAGTAATGCCATGAGATTATGGGTTGATAGGGTATATGCAGAATATTAATAAAGCCCATAGAAAGAGATTTACAGTACATACAGATTTCCAGTGTACTCTCTGTACAGAACCACCTAACTACGCTCCGACTATTATCACAACATAATTCCTAGGCAAAAAAAAATTAGTAAGGTGAAGGTAAGGCTGTAAATATATAAAAATAATTTAGATGGGGAAAAGAAGGTAATAAAAGAGTGCAGTTTGGAGAGCTGAGTGAATGTCAGGAAATTAATTCCAAGTTAGTGTTACACTTCACAACAACCAAACAATGGAAAATGTGGAAATGAGGGAAAGCACTGCAGGCAGTCTCCTGTCACTCTGGGCACCCTGGGGTCTGCATGGGAGATATGCTCTCAATGACAAGTATCCTAGCTAGCTGACATGTTTAATCTAAGAGATGTCTGGTTTGGCCCCAGCCCTTGATGGCTGAGGACCTTTTAAAGCCTGCGTACTTTGGCATTTCACTTTCAGCTGATGACATTTTAAAGTGTGTCCAGTTTACACAGCAGAGTAACTGTATCATAATGAGGGGTTTCAAATGTCTGCAGATGCAAGTTAATGGCAGCAAAATTTTCCAGTGCATGTCCTGAAAGAAGTTGATTCCACCTTCTTTAGATTTTTAAGATAGTCCTGTAGCTGACCATTGTGCAATAAAGGGAAGATTCATCCTGCGTAAGGAAATACCTACTGTGCCTGTCTAGGTATGCTCAGGAGCCAGGTAAAACCTACAACCCTCTTCCTAAAGAGCAGGTGCTTCTTGGAGAAGATCTCGTTGGTGACTCCCTCTTGGTTCTGTCAAGAGGCTCTTGGTGATTTTGGCTGCATGGAGAGACGATTCCTCTGATTTCAGGGGTTCAGCCATTGGGAGCAAACACCCCAAATTTCCTGTTCGTGTCAAAGAACAGGCACCAGAGAATCAGAACACGTCAGTCATTCCAGATGCTGTGAAGACAAAGGAGGCCACCACAGTAACTGGGCTGAGATTTAGACCGGGGGCTTGGTGTTCCTTAGTACATTCGATGACAAGTGCAGAGCGTGATCCTTCCTTCCCAATACACGTTGGCCTTCTGCACTAGCTGATAGCTCCACCTGTCCTACAGAGTAGGTCTGTAGGGAAGCATTCCTTCCCCTCAGACGTTAAGGGGGGTTTCCTTCCTTTGCATCAGCTTTTATCCTTCACAATAAAGTGTTTCCTCATTGTGCTTCTTACTTCCAAGCTCCTTGCATCTGCCAAGTATTTATTGTGGCCACCACCAACATGGACTGGAAGCAGCAAGAATAATTGCAGCAGCCATAATGGCAGATAGCATCTTCCTCTTCTTCTTTTATACTGTTTGTCCCTCAGTTCTGGCACCACAAAGCAACTGCACCACGTGAACCTCAGCATTCACTGAACACGCCGTAGGGATGCTGCTGGAGATGCGGTGGCTTTGTCCTGCCCTATCTAAACTCCACTTTCACTTGTGGGCAACGCCTGGTGGAGCTGCATCCTTGAGAATATTAGGGATCTCTGGGCCATAGATCTGCCAGGCGTTAATCCTTTCCATAAAAGCAGATATTTGAGGAATTTCTTCTTTCAGTCAAGTATGTGAAATTCAGCACGTTCAAAATATAATTATGAAACAAATCCAAAGTTCTGTCATTTCAGAGAACAAAAGCTACTCCTGCTTTGAATTCAAGCCTCGTGAAGTCTCAGTTTTACTTCCAATGTATTCTTACTTGTTACTGCTACCATTCCACAACGAATTTGATATTTAGTACTTTATTCACACATTTTATTTTTGTACCAATTACAGGGAAGACAGATACATTGTTCTTACAGTTTCCTGTAATCTTCAAGGAATTTTTTGTCTTGCATTTTTTATTTCTTTAAAAATAACAGTCACCTTGGTATTTAAAGAGAATAATAGCAGGAATAACATTCTTTTAATACTTAAGGTGTATTTAAATTAATCTTTTCATTTCTATCTGGTAGGAGAACAAAAATGGTGGGAGAACATCTTCAGAGTTTATGCCCTTGATAGGTCAAATGAAGTGCGTCTGAAACTGAAGAAGTCCTACCAGAACCATGCCAGCGGAAATGAAAATTATACCACTCATACTAACAAGTATATTTCCAAAGGGGTTGGAGGTATTAGAAGACTCTAAACAGATGCCTCTGAACTTAAAATACACTTAATTCCAAAGGCTTGTCTTGTAATTAATTTAGCCAGCACAGAACCTATGAAGAGAATGCAGGGCATAGCACAGCATTACTCAGCATCCACGAACTTCAAGGAGCATGAAGACAAGTAATTTAATTAAAAAAAAAAACATTCACACTCATTTTTCACATTCATTTCCGTCAGGACGGTAGTGGCAAACGTCAAGGAAAACATTCTCCAGTTTATAGCTTAATCTTCTGCAAGAAAAATATCCATCTGCTATAAAAGGAAAGTGCACACATAAGCCACATCAAAAGGATATCACTCATACTTTAGTTTCAGTTTTTATTCACATTAACTTGGACTTGTGGTATGTAAGTCTGTAAACAGCCTGTCGAACAAGTGAAGCTTACTACTGACTGTTTTAGTAACACATATCTGAACTGCCGGTTTTAACATGCCTCGTGTTAACGCAGCTTGTATTTCATTAAGAACTACCCAATCTCAGCTGTTACGTGAGAATTGGCAGCTGTATTTTTCTAGCATTAACTAATGTGCAAGGAGAGAGCAGTGCAAGGACTCTAATGCCCAGTGGAGAACACGGGACTTTCTTGAGCTTCTGGTGCAAGTTGCTTTGCAGTCCTGTCGCCTTCAAAAAGTGATTGGCATTGCAAAGTGGTCACTGCCTGATGTGTTAATGGAATAAAGGCTGCTGCTTCTCCCTTTCTCCAAAAGTGTTTTGATGCTTGTGTGTAAGGCTCTGAGACAGAAGTAGCAGTTGCAGAAAGAGAAGTTTACACATTGAGTCCGTCATTTGCAACATAATTAAACATTCTTAAGTGCAGTAGATGTAAGGGACTCAGCAAAGTTTGACCTAAGTTGCATAAAAAAGTCTTAGCAAAGGAATTGTTGATGAAGAGATGCAGTTCGCAGTTTTAGGGTGAGGTGTCTTGTGCTCTAATGCAATGGATGGGTCTTACATTGGGTTTTCTGACCCTCTTTTCCCACCTGCCTGAGCTGCTGTGGCAGGGTGTGACAGCTAAGGCTGGAGACCACTCTTGTCACTTGATTTTATTCTGCTTTAGGATTTTCAAAGGATGTCACCTACGCACTAGGTTTCCATGGAGCATCAGTGCTTGTTGACTGCCCTCTTCATGTAGAGTTGATAAATTCTTCCTTAATAAATAATTCTAATCTAGTAATCCAATGTTAAAGATTTGATTAATTCCTGTTTCAGAAGTGCTAGTATCTCAGGAGACTTCTTCGATGGGACACACAGTCATCAGGGAACCAGCTCTTGATGTTCAGTAAGAACTGAGCCCCTCACTGATAGCAATGCCTCCAAGAATATCCTCAGTGGTGAAGCCAAGACCTGTGCTTCAGAACTGCCTTGTTGCTCTTACTGTTATCCTGTTCAGGTCAGTGCAGTTAGTTTAGCTTATTTTGATCTTAAATCCAGTTAACATTATTATGCTCTCAAATTTTCTGTCATAATAGTAATATAACAAAACAATAATTATAAAAGTTGCTAGAAAACATGCTAGTCTTGTTACTAGTGAGAAGCAATGGGGAGGAAGGTTGGCAACCATAAAGCGGTTTTGACTAATATTTAGGAAATCCTGCTGCAAACAGATATGAATGGGAAGGTCTGAATTTCTTCTGCAGAAAATAGAGATGAGAACTTGGAGCTATACTGTGTCCTGACCCAGCAAGTATGGAAGAACAGCTTTATCTCTTTGCTCTTTCTGTGAGGTGGTAACAATGGATCATTAGCGACATCTGTGCTTAATTGTTAGGTTTTGATGTTGTTAATGTACTAAAGTAAGTAAGACACGCTCCCACCTCTGACAAAGTCCTTGCATCAGGCCGTCTTCATACTCAGGGAAACCTTATTCCACGTCTTCCTTTAACCTTTCCCACATTTTCTTAATATTTTTCTTTTCAGTGAAAACTTACATTTTTCAAAGCATATGTCTTCTGCAAAATGGGATAAGAGGTAATTACAGGAGACTTGGAGATGCTACCATCCAAGCGCAGTTAGCTGTGTTTATTTCTCTCCCACAATTTGAGGTCTGACCTGTACAAGTTATGCCAAGGGAGAACTACTGGGCCTTCTCTTTGCTTATATTGTAACATGAGGAGAGCTATCAATGCAAAGCTGCAGTGAAAGACTGTTCTGCAGTGAAGACATAACTTTAGACAGCCGTGTAATTTCCTTTTCATGTTAGTCCCTGACAAGAGACAATATGTTATAGTTCCAGGAATGGATAACAGGGGGAAGAAGGGAAAGTACGATAGCTTTATTTTAAAGTCTGTGCAATCCTGCTTTGATTTTAAAATAGCTTTTTGGACTTAGCTTGGTACTGCGCTCAATACATGATACTATTTTTCCCAGATTATCTATCACTTAAGTGACTAGTCCAGGGTGTTTCAAGATATCTGATCTGGTTTCCTGGAGGACTATGATTAATAAATACTAGCATACAGAAGCCATTAAATGCCTGTGCTTTGCTTTCCTTATATTCTCACATGTAGGATACCTCATGCCAAATTCCTTGCTGCTTATGGACCCTCTCTGACTTCAGTGACAAGTTTCCCATTGCTGTTTATAGAAAAAGGATCTATCTGTTATATCCAACCGGTTGTATTCAGATCAATAAAAGTACACTATACACTTCATTCATCCTTCTTAAATTAGTAACTTGCAGATTGCCTTTTGAAATGGCTCTTAAGGTTGTTTAGGGAAATTTTTAGTAATGTAGGTGTTAGATCCTAAGTATGCAATTTCTCTTTTGAGCAAGCAAGTGATAAGAGACAATGTATATCTGGTTTTGAACACTGGTTGGAAAATTCATCTTGTGGAATGGATGGGGAATTATACTCTGTCTGTATTATGCTGGCACTGTACCACACATTTACCCATTAAATGTCTCCCTAGGCTTTATTTCTGTCATCTGATTTCTTATAAAAAAAATAAGTAAATTAAAACTCAAACTTTTGACTAACAATAGCTCAGATATTCATAGGAATATTACCTCATGTTTTAAGTACCTCTGCCTCAAGTTTTATCTCAAAATAATGAATTTTCTTTAGATTTGCTCCTTCTTCTGAAAAGCTTTGTATTCATTCTGAGGGATAAATATTTTGTGGAAGGCTTAGAAATTCTCTTTACAGATGCCCTGGTGGTATTTGGATCCCGTGGTGATTGATAAGTAATGACAGGAAAATTCCCTTGTAGGGCCCCTATGTGAGAATTATTCCCTCCTCTCCATTTCCCAGGTGAAATTGTTCCCTCTGAAGCCAGGCCTTTCTAAAGTTCATTAGGTAACTCAGCACCCCATCTTCTCTCCAGATTAAGACTTAACTCTGTTCAGATGTTTTAGACGATGTTCTCTGAACTGCACTTTTGCCATCTTTGCAGGTGTTCAACTACAGTAAGCAGCCTAAATATGATACATGAGCCAGCAGTACATCTGATCATTTAGATTCTACCTTGCTGTAGCCAGAAATAGGAAATAAAACTTGCAATCTGACTGTTTTCATTGTATTATTATAACAGAACAACTGTGAAATATGTAAGTGTTCAATGCCTTTAGTAATATTATGAGGAGTATTACCACTATCTTGCTCTCTAGTAAATCCTGCAGGGCTCCAAATCATTGAGTTTTAAAGGAATCTCTCATAATCACACCGAAATTCAATATAACGTTTGTGGAATTAGATTGGTATATGTGCATGTATATGTGTATGCATGTAAATCTTTAATATTTTATCCTTAATATGCATATAATAGTGTATAAGAGAGGATGTTCTCTTCTGAGCAAGACAATTTCATAGAGATGAGAATAGGATTTTTACTGTATTGGTATTCATGTGATAAATCGTCTTATATTGCTGCGCTCTTGAAATTAGCAGATGAAATAGCATTCCACATTGAAAGGCACAACGCTAGGAAATTAAATTTATTGATAAACATGGTCTCGGTTATTATTTTATTTTTCTTAACCAGGTATTTTGCAGGAAAATATACGTCTGTGTTTACTTCTGTTTGTTAATGCTTTGATAAATCAGACATTTTTAGTATTCTATCAATGGCAAAAGTCTAATTGCCTTATTGTATTCTGATTTATTTCTTTCCTTACTTTCTTTGCATCTGCAGCCCAACAAATGAGTCTCCAAAGAGATATATGTTATGATACAGTGTCAGTGAAATTAATCCTGATCAATTTTAAAGTTCACATTTTTATTTGATGACTTTCCTGGGAATCACTAACACTGAGATTGACTTGGTCTCCTTTTGTTGGTTAAATATTGTTGTTTGAGAACACTGGATTCAGCAGCAGAGATCTTATTATGATTCTAACAGTTCTGTGCCCGTATAAGAAAAAAGCAATATAAGCAATGATGTTTTACTAGTTAATAGACACCAAATCTTGCTCTTTGCTGACACCAGTTAAAGGTTCTCAATAAAGGTCTAATGGCGAAGGGCGTTACCTGCCTGAGAACGCTTTACCTAGGTGAGGAGTTGATGTATAGCCCAAGGTCCCCATATATAAGTGACGTAGCAAGACAAATACATATGGCTTTCTCAAATACGTTCAGAAAGCCAGGCTCTCTGTTTCCTTTAGGGTTTCAGTCCAGCAGCTCTTGTGAACACACATCATCTCGAGAAAAAATGGGAGGTTTAGGTTGTTAAGAAAAAACAGAGATGGAGTAGTGCCTCTCCATTTTTTTCCTCTCTGTTTTGTATTGGAAAATAGTTTCTTGATTTGTAAATGCTTCCACATCAGCCTGAAGGAACCACCTAGATTAGCATTAGAAAATGCTTCTACACAATACCCACTTGGAAATACAAATCAGATTGTGCTTGTATTTAGGTAGTTTTTGGGGTGACGTGATTTTCTTATGTATTTGATTTGTCAATAGAACTTGTTTTTCTCAGGTACTCATGGTAGGTGACGCTTTTGACCCAAAGGAAACAAAAGACTTACTGTTTGTGTTTTGTGATTCCTGCCTTCTCTAAATCAAAGAAGATGGGAACGTACAAGAGTTATTGCTATCAAAAGGAAATAATTATATTGTCCAAAGTGCACAACAAATCACATTTTAAGCCGTTTTCCCCACTCCACCCCTACCTTGCTAAAGTTTAAATAGCATAACCAGTTTCTGGGAGGAAACGAGATTTTTATTTTTTTTTTTTTATTGTTAATGTCAAACAAACATTTATTTCAGGTGCAAAGCCTCAGGATATGTTAGTGAAAACAGTGGCACTGCTGTTCTATTGCTTACTGCCCACTAAGTGGGTGGGAAAAGGGTACTGTGACCCTTTTACCCTTCCCACCAGTCTCCCTAACAGCTTTGGCCTTCAGGTCAGCTCAATTTCCCCTCCACTGAGTGGCCATTACTGTGCGAGGCTGTGATAAATGCTTTTTGTGAGGGACTGCATTGCCGGCAGCCAGCGCTAGGGAAGGAGGTAGCCTGGACCAGACAGACTAAGCCGAGAGACAGATAGACTAACATGCCTGCACGCTAAGTGCCTGTTACCTAGCAACGAGACGGAGATCGCCAAAAAATGAATAGACCCACAAACAAAAATGAAAAGGAGATAAAAAAGAGTAAAAGTCTATGGGGCTCAAAGGTTAATATTCCTCTATCTAATAACTTAGTTTCAGAAAATTGCATTTTAACCTTTTCGAAGCATTCGGGAGAGAGATTTCTTTGAAATTAAATTAGATCACATTTGTATGAAATGGGGGGAGAGAAATTAAATGCAGAATTTATTATTTTTCCATCTTCCTGCCCACTATTTTTGCAATTCCTTGTATTTTCTGTCGACTACCACTGCTCCACTCCCCTTCTCGAGCAAATGTAGCTAGCAGCCTGGTGTAGAACTACTGATGGCTCCAGAGGGCTGGCCAGTGGGAAGTACTATGAGATCATTTTGTATTTCTATAGAATCTTCTCTTAGGGAAATAGAAAATCTTCCCTGGTGTGGAATAATTAGACCTTGTATCCCTTCTCTAGTCCCCATCCATCTCGCATCTCTCGGAGAGAAGGAACAGAGAGTGACATGTTGAAAGTCACAAAGCAAAGGCCTGGCAGAAGCGGGAAGGAGACCCTGGACGTGCGGTTTCTGGCTCGGGAATCTCGCTGCTTCCTGTGGCATTCCCGTTCTTGCCGTGTGCTGACATCCACACCAGACTTACAGCCTGGCAGGTGCCAGCCCTCCTCCTGCAGCAGCCAGCCTCCACCCTGGGTAGAAGTAGTCTAAAAGCTGGAACGCGGCTGGGACTGACCGAAAATGGAGAAGCCTGGGGTGGGGTAGGATTGTACTGCCAAGAAAACCTCCTTTAGTAAATAGTTTTGCTTACTGGGATCTCTCTTCCTTTGAAAAAGCAAAACTCTTTCAGACAAAATAAGTTGTGGTGGGGAGCTGAAGCCCATTTCTGTTAAGTCTGTTTCTGATATAAGCAGATGGAGCTTTCACCTTGCCTTTCAGCTCCACAGGGAACCATTATAAATTCTCTTTTTATTATATAAGCCTTATTTAAACCTCGGTATTCAAATTCCTGGTTCAGCTACTGTGGTGTAAATCTGGAGTAACTCCACGTGTTCCTCTGGTGTTATTTTGGACCCGCAGCAGCGTGCTGGGGGCAGGATGCAGCCCATGAATTCCTTAGCTGCCAGGGAAATCCGGATAAAGCGATTGTTCTATTTGTGTCATGGCTGTTATATTTAACTTCACAACAGAATGCCTTTAAACTTTACTGCCATCTTTAAACCAATGAGCTGTATGGTTAACTAATTTTCTTGTGCACTGTATAATACAGGATCGATAATGCTGTTTCCTCACATAATATGTATGCTCTCTTTCACTCACTCTGTTCATATATATCGTATAATTACAAATACTGAAATTTATGAAGCATGTAAACCTGTGTTTTAAATACAGGAGATCACTACAGCTGGGATGGTTGCTATTATTTAACATATTCCAATCAACATCTTCCATTGGAGAGACAGAAGCTGTGAGTATATAGCGTTACCATATAGCAGGTGAAACGGTCCCATGCAGGGCATTCTGCTGGCTGAGTTTCAGAGCACCAGTGCCCGCCAACCCCTCTCTGAGCAGCCCAGCACCTTCTGAGCTGGTGGGAGAGGCTGAGAGATGAGAGGAATCACGGAAAACCTTCCTTGTGCTAGGAGAATGAAGCTTCAGCAGTAGCTGGTTTAATCCTTGCACCCTTGGAACAGGAACTAGGAGACATACTCAGGTTTTCCTTCATTTAGGGGGAAAAAATTAGTTTGTCGCATCACAGAAGACATAATTTTAAATGACACTCTCCTAATATCTTGTTACTAGCTTCAGAAGGGGCAATCAGATACTTTATTTGAGCTGTTTCCCTATTTCTTTCTCTGCAATGATACTGATAGTAATGAAAGGGCTAGAGCTAATTAAAAGACAATAATTTCATGAAGGGGTGGTGATGATGATGAGGCAATAAACTGTGAGAACAAAGCTTGAGGGGTTTTAATGACTCATCAACCCCTTGATGGGAATTTAGCCTTACAATCACTATCCATTTATAACGATCAGTGATATACCTTCCTTAAGAACAGAAAAAACACGCTGCCAATGGTGCCTGTCACACACCAGTATACGACGTCCCTTGTCCTTACAGCGTCCCCAGCCACCTCCAGGTTGCAGTGCTCAGAGTACTCAATATATCGTAAGTTAATTTATGGTGCTTTGAACTCTTGCTGTGTCAGAGCCTTGAGACACGCCAGTGACAACGTTTGTATCGGTTGTGTCTGGATGTGACTTGCGATTGATAAAAGGATGAGGAGTCAGATCAGCGGCGAGGATATAATTATGGACGTGGAGGGAGCTATGCTACACGCACGCACAGAGAATGCCAGTCTGCCAAGAGAGTCTTGGGGGACCTATGCTGAGCCCTGCTGCAGGATATGGTTAAAGAGCCAAGAGGTTAATTAGGTTAAATTCGTTCATACAGTAAGTTCCTTGAGAAAAAGGTCACATCTTCCTATCTCGTGTAGCAAGATCTGTGCACAGAAAACTCTGGGCTGTCGCAGATTCTTGTATGTGCTGCAGCTTCAGTGTCAGCTTTGCAGGTACAAGAGGTTGGGGTTCTGGATGGGTAGGAGCTAAGTGTCTGAAACAGAGCTCTGGTGTATGTACCTGTGCAGGGTGACACGAAAGCAGCAGGGAGAGGAAGGAAAAACACCCAGTGGTAGAGGTTTCAGTCTTATTTTTCTTAGGTGAGGTCATCCCAAAAGTCTGAACAAAAAATATCCAAGGAATCAGTGAAGAAAAAAACATGTTTAAAGATTTTGTTCCTTTTGCAAGCTCTGTTTGATTCTTTTCTCACCCCTGAATTCCCTGATGCCTCAAAGACACATTTGTGCAAGGGAAGGAGTATTTCTTTGACCTTGCCATCTCTAAACTGAAAACACAACAACATGTATATTAAGAAAGAAGAAAAGGAATCTATCTATACCCACTGAACACACATCTTTCCCCGGAGAAATGACCAGAGGACAAATAACACATACTTCATGTGCCATTGGAGGCTCCCAGATTCTAATGATTAATAGAATAGAATAGGTTACGTTACTGTCTACAGCAAATCCACCCAACTGTAATTAACAACCGCTTTTTCTGGCATCAGGCTTTGTCCATCTCTCCTTCCTCTGTTGTTTTCCCGGTTGTTTTTGCCTTTCTCTTATTCCTTTTTTTTTAATTCTCTCCCTGTTTCTTTAGTGTCTATTTATCCACTTTCACTTTATGACCGTTTCCCACTTACAAGACATTATCCGCTCTTTTTTTTGCATTTTTTTTTGCCAACCGTTGCCTGACCTTCTCCCTTTTCCATCATTTCCTCACCTTCCTCTTTTCCTTTATTAATTCACCTTGAAGGGCGAGTTTATATCTCTGTAATTTTTATAGGCCTGAGATGTATCTATACTGTGTATTTTGATAGGAAGTGAGAGACTTATGTCTTTCTGGAGTTGTATTGTAGCTTGCACCATATATTCTGGCTCTTTAATGCCTCAGAGTCCTCTGGTATTGACCTGGGCTCTGTTTGCCTCCTTGGGTCAATTTTATTTGCCATTCTTTCCACTGGCTAAGCAAGCACTAAGGGCAGCCTGGCACTGCATTTGCTTGGCTGTCTTGGTGAGGTCTGGAGAGGAAATGATCTGGGGCAGAGTACTGTAATAAAGAGATATCCTAAAGGTAATTTAGGGAGATTTTGCACGACTGCCTTTACAGAAGTTTTTTCTAAAAGGATACTTCCATACCCATCGTGTCAGATACATGGAGAAAAATGTCCTGGCAAGCCTTACTGGAGTTATTTGTTATTCTGTTCTGAGACTCCCAGATATAGCGTGTTCCTCACAATATGAAAGATACAGGAACGCTTCCAGTCCTAATGTTTGCATTGAAGCGAGATCATTATGCTCAATTGTACTTCATAATACCCATAAACAGAAAGGATCCAGACTGCCCAGAGATTCAGAAAGCTGGGATAGTCCAGTATGGCTGTGAAACTCATCTGTGGGTCTGTACACACAGAGCGCAGCAGCTTGAATGACAAATTATTGCAAACGGCAAATGACTTTGTTACATGGGTCTGAATTTGGAAGGCAGTTAGTTAAGCTCTTTCTAAGAGGTCTTGTTTCCTTAAGGTTCTTACTAATAGTGAAGCACTTCATGTGGTTGTGCTTATTAAATTGGTGCAATCCCTTGTGCAAATGAAATTGTACCTGTCTTGCTTGCACTTGCAAAGAGGGCATGAGAATAAATTAATGTTCATCCTTGATTACTTCATTAAAGTGCATTCTTCTATGTTACAAGGGGAAAAAATCCCACAGAAAATTATTCCAAGTGAGTTCTTCTGTCTCTCATTACCATTCGTAATTTGCCTTTGCTATAATTCACATCCCTTCACAAAATAGCAACATATTAGTTAGAGTTTTTAATTAAAACCTCAGCACCTGCAGGTGAGAAAACACAGATGGATTCACTCCTTCACGGAAACACTCAGTTACATGTGAAGTGGCCACAGAGCCAAAGAGAGAATAGGTGTTAAAATAACACTCTGCTCCTCACAGTGACTCTATTCATTCCTACAGAAACAAACATACCTTGCGTGTATACACACCTTGTGCCACAGCTTAACCCTTTGCCTCTCCCTTTGTCAGCTGCCTCCATCAGAGACAGGTTTCGTTCTCAAAATGATACCGGAAAAGCACACTTTTGGGATAGATGTGAGCTTGGACTCCTAGCCTTACCAAAAAGGAGATTTTCCTGCTTCCTAAATTCACCTTGCTCTGCTACGTCTCTGACTGGCTTCTCCCTTTTCTCCCCCTGCTTTTCGGGAGCCATGAGCCAAGCTAGAAATTCAAAACTTGCTAATCCCTTTCTGATCACTGCAAAATGAGATAGAGCAGGGTGCAGTAAAGCTACTCGCTGCTCTGTGCACCTATACCTGTACCTGTATAAAACCATCTATTTTTGTATTTCTGCATCTTTCATGACGTATAGATTAATCCTGATCACCAGCATTGTTGTCAAATAGGTTAGTTCTCTAGCATACTAGTTCTTAGTCCTAGTGAGCTCCCGGCTGGGAGTACTGGGCTGATGCAGTGCTATCTGGTTATATTAACTGTTTTTCCATGACTACTATCAGTTGCAATTAAGAACTAAAATTAATGGCTGTTTTACTGAGTGGTTTGGGGGAGCAGATGAGAACAAAGTTTTATGTTAGGCAAATGAAGCCGGTAAAATATTAATTGTCCATACTGGGCACCATAACACTCTGGCCTGTTAAACTTGACATAATTTAGTTTTCTATTTAAAAAAATCTCATGGTTAGATTAAAGGATGATGAATGTAAGAAAAAGTACATTTTTATGTGCTCTATAAGAAAACTGTGTTAACAGAGCATTGTTTGAGTTGCAAAATCGAGCACCCAAAACTGAAGAATAACATGTAAGTAGCAGAGGTTGGTTGAATTCACTGGGAGTTTTTCTGTGTAGTCTTAACAAGATTTAGATGGAGCCCAGTGTATTTCACATGTCATGTTATGTACTGCAGAGAGTACAGTGCATTCTAAATATTAGCTTGTTGATCTCAGAAACCCAGAAAGGATCAGCCGCACCACATGAAAGCTTTAGCTCTGAAGCTGTTTTAGAGATATCCCCAAAATTCACCAGCACTTTCATATCACCTACCTGAATCTCAACATAATGTTTGAAGAGATTATACACTTGATGCTTCTGAAGGTGCTGCACTCTGCATTTGAAAACACTCTTAGCAAGAAGGGTTTCTCTTGAACAGTTAGAACTGAACCAGACTCTTGGTCCATATGACATTCCCCACACTCATGTCACGTTTGTCCAGCACCATCCTCTTCCCAAGATGCCTAAACAGAGAAGCAGAGCCCAAGCTTTCTCAGGAACCGGTGTGTCAGCCAAAGGAGCAGCAAGCACACGTCATAGATGAATTAGCTTGTTTTAGGACTATTTCAGAAATTTCTGTGTGACACAGTGCTGTGTTACGCTGGTGTTGGGGAGTGGCGGCTCTCTGCTGGCACCAGCCTGCTCTCCCAGTTGAATTGCTGCCACGCCAGACTTCTCTCAGCTCCTGGTATCTCACAGGGTTTCACTTGAAATGGCATGGAAGCATGAAGGTCTGCTGGTCTTTAAAGTTATTTAACACTGTTACTTTCTTTGGATGAATGCTCCTGCTTGTTTATCTGTGATAAATAATTACTTGTATTAATGATGTGATTTTAAAGCAGTTAGACACCAAGGGCTTCAGGCCTTGCGTAAATATACAGAAAATATCAGTGTCTTTATTAAAAAATAGATAATTTTATTCAGCTGTGATAATGTTTCATATTTTATAATACTTTTCCTGATTTTTCTGTGTGCTTACAGAAAACATGTAGTAGTTGGTTTTGAACTACATAGGAATGAAAGCCTCAGAGTTTAAATGTAAAATCCCAGTCTCTCATTTAGTCTGTAAGTGTCAGCAATAATCTAACTCCATCTCTTAGGCAAATGAAGGATTCAAAACATTTATGGTAATTTTATATGTGGACTTCAAACTTGCTATAAAACAAAAGGCCAACTGAAAGTAGCACTGAGTAAACAACTTCTCCATTTCCATATACTCCCGTAACTCATATTTTAATGTTAAAGTGATAAAAATATTGTAGTGTTACCATTCCTGCATGTTGCAAAAAAGAAGAGTGTGGTGCGATACACACTTTAAGGTTTAAGATGAAGAGGAGGTGGGGAGGAAAAGATCAGACCCGGCGGATGAAAGGACTGGTGACTCCAAGTGAGGCCGTGGTTTATGTGTCTGGGCCAAACTAGGGTTGAAAAGCTGAGTTTTATATTCAGTGGTTTAGTACTGTGAAAGACTGATCAAAAGCGAGGCACTTTGGGGAACTGAGCAAACCAGTAAATAGCAGTATCTGTCAGGGTCTAGGCTGAAAGAAAGTTCTTCCTTCCACCCACAATTCAGAGTCCCGAATCAGCCCCTAATGGTTGAAGCCTACAAGTATTCTTTGAAATTAGAGGAATTTAACTCTTTCTAAAAGTTGAACATTAGGCAACAACAGAGTGGTCAGAGTTTTTCCTCAAGGAGTTGAATTCAATTCCTCTCCAGTTTCTTTGGATTCTCGCTGGAACTTCTACCTTGACATCAGTTTCCCATTCTGGGGCTCAAACTGAGGAGTTTCTCATGCTCACCGAAGCAGAGGCGTCTGAGACATTTGGGTTATAATGTTATTTATTTGTGTGAGAGTGTCCTACAGAGGAATTCACAGGAACTGGCCCAACTGATTCACAAAACTGCGTTATTTTGGCCTAAAGTTTCCATAGGCTTTTCTGTAAACTCAGGCTTGGCATATATTTTAGTAATGTTATTAGTAATAATTTATGATCGGTATAAGTTGTACTTCTGCATTGATTTTTCTTTCATGTGGAAGCCTGAAAGGTATGTGGAGGTATGAAATCTTGTGCCGCTCTTGAGATACTGGTGCATAGATGAATATATAAACAAACAAACCGAGAAGGTGCTTGTAAATTTAAGTTTATCTAATAACGAATAGAAGAACACTGCATGTGATCATGGGATTGCATGCTAAATATGAAATGTTTGGCCTCTATAGTTCTTGGAGAGGATTCCAATGGAGTCACTGGTGATTCCTATTTCTAATCCCCATTGTAAGTACATTCAATCGATATATGGCCTATAAAAGCATTCCACATCCTTTCTTACCCAGCCAAATGAGGAGTGGTACTTCAGGTGTGTAAGTTCCATATGTAAATTACCTCCACACATAATTGCAAGCACTGAAACACTTCAAGATGACCAGGCAGAGGAACTGAAAAGTTTGACCGGGCAGAAAAACTGATAAATTTTGTTTCAAATATATTCTGCTAAAATACAGAATATTTTTATTCTAGTAGAGATGAACAAGATGATATTGAATGTCTTGTAACTACTGTGAAAGGATAGCTAAACTACAGGGAAGTGATCCTTGGCTCCTCCGACAGTTCAGGTCCTCTCTTTAATTTACTCCACTGGAGTATGTCTGTATTCCTGAAGTCCTTCTGAGTTTCTAGTTTGGGAGCAATCACTAGGTCACATCCTAACTCCTGACCTGCATGAAACTAAGCCATGCACCAGTCCCTTCTTTTCTCCCTTGCTCTCTTCTCTGGATTTCTGTGGAAGGGAGCGCTGGATGCACAGACAGCAGCTGATCTCTAACGCTCTCCAGAGGACTCCTCCTCTGGCTGATCCACAGACCAAGACCCTGGGACATGCTCAAGCAAGCATTTGTTTCAAGACAGTTTTTAGGTGCTCCAAACCAGCACAGCTCTCTCAAAGCTATTTTTACTGACATCAGTTCTTATTTCATCCTTACTGTCTCTCCTACCTGCCCCCTCTGAAAACTGTGATCTTTTTATTTATACCCAAATTTACCCCTAGTGTGCTAGTGGCTGTACTTTAAGCTACTAAAGTTGGTGCTTCTCTCTACCCTACCATGAACTTACTTCTTTACCCATGTCTCAGATTCAACCACAACTTTTATTGTTAGATGGTGGGATTTGACATTTGGTTTCTGAAGATGTTAGCTGACAAAGGCTGAGCACCTTCAAGTAAGTGCACGCAGAAGGGTGAAATGGGGTGTGAATTCATGGTGAAATCTGGTCTGCTGTAGCTAGGAACCAACAAATTCAGTACCTAGTTACAAACAAAAGGGAAAAAAGTGTTTTCCAAGTATTGTCTTTTAAATTCACTTTTCTACCTGATTACAAAAGATTCCATGGGAAGGGCTTCCAGGAGAGGACAAAAGCATTTGTTCTGTGTAAGGCACTCTGAAGGAGCAGCTTTAAGAGTGAACTCTGTGGCTTGTTCAGTCTATTTAGCAAGCTCTGAGATGTGTAAGTACATTATCTGCAAGGCTGGTAAAGAGCGCTTAGGGAGGATTTGTGGGTCTGTGGGAAGGACAAAGAAAAATGTTTTCTAATAAATTATTCACAATCTCGCAATCCCTTTTGGGCAGGTTGTTGCTCTGTTTGCCCCAGTGCTTCACGGCTTTTCTCTCTGCATCCGCACGCACATAGCTTCTCACCTCCAGAGAGCAGCAGAGATCTCAAGCAGGCTGCTGCAGCTAATGGTGGCAATTAATAACTTGTCATAATCCTAAGGATGAAAGGGAGGGCTCACCATCAGCAGTCAGGTCATGGCGCTTCTCTAAAGCAAATGAGGTGCAGGTGTTGTCCAGATTTAAGAGCTTTGCTAGACTGTCAGTACACTGCAGTGCCAAGCCATAGACAGAGTATCACCCTACAGGTACATAACTTACCATACTAGTTTCCATGCTCCAGGTGCACACGCATTATACAGCCTTCCCCCCTCCCCCCCTCCCCGCTGTTCATTAGTGCTGAAGAGGAATCCTCAGAACATTTCAATAAATCATAACACTGAACAGTTAATTCCAAACATGTAATTGCAGTGTGCCTATATATTTGCATATACGAGGCAGACCAGCGAAGCTTTATTCTGCATTTGTAAACAGAAATGTGTTTGGAAGTGAGTGTGTTATCTTTTTCTTTTAATTGAACATTGTAGATGAATAGCAGCTTGGCTACCTAGTAATGTTTTAGGTCCGTGTTCTCTATTCAAGCTTGAGAAAATGAAACCTCATTATGCTTTTCGTTAAACAACAAACTACAGAATCACTTATTTCTAGACAGCTCAGTTGGCTTTTCCTTTTTCCATTCCTGTGGGTCAGTTCTGCTTGAAATGAACCAAGTTTACAAATCTCTACTGGTTTGTACACTCCTATTATGCATACTAGGTTATGCATTTGTAACTGTCACACGAGTCAGGGTGATACAGCATTCTCATCTGACCCTATTCATTTAAATGGGTGCGTCTTGTTGACATTGATTCATGTTATAAGTTATATCGATGCATTATAATCCTTTTGTGTCACCCCACTGGTTATTTCTACTAAAGCGTTGTGAATAAATGCTGGCAATAATGGTCAGTAGGATTTGAAGCGCTTTTAAGGAATGTGGAGTCCATCTGAAGTCCCTGATCAGTGCATTACACTTGCTTTTTCTCTGAAAGACAATTAACATGCAAAGTATCCTATTCTTATGCGTTTGCATGGCAAAGCGGCTGCCGGCTTATTAATAATTTGGGGCTGTGCATTCCAAATGTATATGGCACTCAACTAAAGAGATAAGTAAACACGATTATGCATGCATGTAGGTCTTTATCAAGGTGTGGTTGATAATGTTTTAAAGCAGAACTATTTCTCATGAAAATAGCTCCTCTTAATAGCCTCTGTCTCTTTATTGTGCTTCTTAGTGAAACATAAATCACTAATATGTTTTCAGCTGCAAACTACTCTCTTTTTCCATTGTATTCACAGATTTAGTGGCATTTCAAATAGATAAACACAAGCAACATCTATCAACACTACAAAAAGGGGGCCTTAATCAAAGCTCCAGGTCCCAGGTCTCAGCATCTCCATTTACCTTGAGATAAATCCATTGGTGTGACCACCACTGCACAGGGTGACAAATCACCCTAGTCAGCTGAGCAGTGCAAGGGCTTATTGGCCTTTCTTTAAGTGGTCTTACCCTTCAATGAAAAGGATGGTGCTTGTCAAGCAGGGCCAGATTAAAGTTAGACAAAAAGAAATGATCTGTTATTAGAAAACTCCGATTGAGAATCACAAAACAGGAAAGAAATATGAATAAGAATTTACAGTGAGGGTGCTCCCCCCCACCTTTTCTCATCCTCCCCCGAGCAGAAATTAACTTTAATTACTTTCCCAGCTTAGCACATTATGAATGTCAAGACGACAAGACATTAACATTAAATAAATCCGTGGCTCCAGGAATGAGCCTGTTGGAGTGCAGGAGAAGGGGAGCTCGCGCCTGGCAGGGCCTGGCTCGCTGAGCAGTTCCTTCAGGTGCGGCAGGGTCACCAGCTGCTTTCGCTGTGGAACCGCCGGGATGTCGACGTGGAATGTCTCTGAGGAGATCCATACCATCACCTGCTGGCAGGCAGCACGCTCTGGGCAGGGAGATGTGGAGATGAAAGGGTTAGAGTTCAAAGGGAAGAGAGCAACAGATGGATGAGCAGTCTTAGCTGGGTTGGTCAAGTGCGTGTTGGTGCCAAGGACAGACTGGAAAAGTTTGTGTAGCTTCCTGGGCCACATTCTGACCTCATTTACAATGACACAACTGGGAAAGCATCAAAACCTGCTATCAAGCTTGGCCCTTAGCATTTCAGCTTACATAGTTCCTAAAAAGAAACTTGAGGTTAAAAAAGGTATACGCAGATAAAGCTCCCCTGAATATTGTTAAATTATCCCAATTAATAATGGGCAAATTCTTCCCTCTAAAAGTACCCAAAGCCTTTGCCTTATGTTCTGGTGATCCACATGAATGCAAGGTTGTGTTTTGAAGTCTGTCAAGAAAACCTGCTTTTAAAAAGGAAATGACTAAACAGACAGCAAATGAAAAAATCCAGACCAAGCGTACTCGGAAATCCGAGCAAATATTTGCCCATCCAATGGGTTTGTTTGCTCAAGAAATTCACAGTGGGGATCTACTAAGACAGTAAGAAGAAAAAGAAGGAAATGGTTCATATTTAGGTTTTTTCATAGGGTGAGAGTATATGGCTGGGAGTTTGGTTGTGGGGTTTGGTGGGGTTTCTTTTTTCCCTACCGTTGATATTAATTCATTTAAAATGCACTCAGTTTCTTGTGACTCAATAGACCACTATAGAAAGATTAATTTTCTGTAATCATTTGATTTGATAAATGTCTACACAGCCCAGCATAAGTTTATTTTCTATTTATCCTGTTCCTGAAATTAGTTGCTAAGGGTACTCAGGGGAAACACTTCAGTAATTACAAATGGGTCCTGACAACAGACATTTAAAACTGTAATAATGTAAAATGGTTATATTTCACATCTGAACATAAAATTGCTCTGATGGGGACACACAAAGGAAGTGCATACTGCTCTCTTATACCTAGTCCTGTGCATAAATAGACATGGCATTTGCAGGCAAAAATTTCAATAGCATATGTGCTTCATCTTTTTACTTTTTTTGAGGTGTAGACAGTATGATACAAAGAAATGAAGGGACTTGCGTAAGATGTGAGGAGAAGGAAGCATTGCAGTGCTGGCAGACAGGAGGAATATGACCATCTTTTGGTCTTTCATGTAACTATTAAAGCACGAGAGTACTGCTCTGGATATGACGTGTTGTTTATTGCTGAGAGCGTTTGCTGGTTTATGAGGCACCTACACCAAAAGGCACAGCACAGATAATTAAAAAAATATCATATTGAAATGCCTTTTAAAGACAATGCAGTCACAATTAGTGCAGTAGTCTAGATATCATAAAATATCTGTTTAAAGATACCAGTTGTGTAGATATAAAGTATCAAATAATGCTCAGAAGTTAAGGGAACATAATAATTATTTGAAAAAATGTCTAATATACATAGGCATAGCCTTTAATTGCCATGGTGATTGCACAGTAATTTAATATAAATTGATTAAGTACATCTTTATTGATGCTTAAAGACTAGTCATAGCACGGGAAATTATGTTTTGTTATCAGATGTTACTAAATATACAATATTCGCTGGAATAAATCCAAGTGTTAGCTTTAAGGCGCATCATTGAAAAGGAATGCAGCTGCTGTTTCTGCACTCCAGGATGAATACAATTACCAAACACCTGATACTCGTTGCAAAAACGGGCATAACTTTCTTTCTCCACTGACCAAAATGTTCTGCACGGTAGTGCTGGCATTGAGAGGTCTCAGTCACCCTTGACGCTGGATCATGTAGATCATTGCAGTTCTCTTTTTCCAAACAACAACTGGCTGTGATGGATAACTTGCAGAAGAAGGCATGCTCCCTGGTGAGGCTCTACTACACTCTTTGGGGTTCCTCTTCATGGTGTGGGAGCCTCAAACAGTACTAAGCTAATTCACACGGAGAGGGGGTTGAGATTTGAGTCTGTCTAAGCTCTGAGAAGAGTAATTCTCTTTGGAAATATGTGTTTATCCCTCTGGCCCTGAGGCTGGTGGGGTGTCAGCAAGTGCTGAAGGGGGCTGGTTTGGGAACAGTTGACAAAACTGAGGGCAGTTGTGAGAAGGGCTTTAAACCATTAAACTATGAAAAGTGAGACTAACAAGACAGGGTGAATATATCTATTTGGCTTTCTTGGGACTGCCTGTTGGACTTTCTTTTGTTCCCACGGTAATGTTCAGCCAACACGGGTAAGTGTACAGCTTGTGCAGTGACAGCTTGGAGTTCCAGCTCTGGAGGTGTTTGATGTAAGGGCTTGGCCAATGGCCGTTTCCAAAACCTGGGGGTTCTATCAGCCAAAAGGGTTTAGCACATGAGGTAGGATAGAAGAGCAGAGTTGTCTATGCCTTTAAAAGAAATACAGTTGCTTTCACCAATGTAAAAAGAGGAGAATCCTTATGTTCCTCATTCATGTAAGAATAAATCTTTTGCCTTGTAGGGTAATTAAGGGCAACATCTTATCTGAGGCAGAGATGCTGAAATGAAGATCGCTCCAATTTATATGTCCCAGTCTGTAAGAAAACTCTTCTTAATCTGCAAATAAGTAACCCCTGGACTAGCATAAGCCACCAGATCTTGAGGTTATTTTCTATTATGAATATGGCATGAATATTATTAAAACATAACTATAAATATTTATGTTGATAGAAAAACACTATTGTTGTTATTAGGTTAATTATAACACCTTAGAAGAGATGCCAGATAATTGCAAGATTAAATAGGTCACAAGAGGTAAAGAGGGGAATTTTTCAGCAGCTATCATTTCTGAATACAAACTGCAAGGGAAAGCATAAGATTTTTTTCAGATCTGAAGAGTCACTATTTCTCTTTTAAAGAAGAGAACATATTCTCTTTTAAATCTTTAAAGATCATCTGTTCTGCAATGCCTGCAGATCATTACTGTTTCATACCAGTTTGCCAAGAGAAGGGTTCAACTATCCATTTTTCTACTGAACTCTTTCCATCTTAGCTCATACCCTCGCCCTCTCTGATTGCTCGTGTTGTTCCCCGCAGACGCTCTGTGCAATACTCTGCCACATGATCTCTTACCCTCTGTGTGGCCAGGACCAAGCATCAGCACTCCTTGGTAGCAAAAGTGGAATTTTGAAGTGCCAGTGTAAACCAAAGCAATAATAATTGGGACATAGATCTGTTGGAGTGTGTTCAGAGGAGGCCACAAAGATGATCCAGGGGCTGGAGCAGCTCTGCTTTGAGGACAGGCTGAGGGAGCTGGGATTGTTCAGTCTGGAGGAGAGAAGATTTTGGGGGGACCTAATAGCTGCCTTCCAGTACCCGAAGAGAACCTACAGGAAGGCTGGGGAGGGACGTTTTACAAAAGTCTCCAGTGACAGGACAAGGGGAAATGGCTTTAAGTTGTAGAAGAATAGATTTAGACTGGATCTTAGGAAGTAGTTCTTCAGAACGAGGGTGGCAAGACTTTGGAATAAATTGCCCAGAGATGTTGTGGCTGCCCCCTCCCTGGAGATGTTCAAGGCCAGGTTGGACGGAGCCTTGAGTAGCCTGATCTAGTTGAGAGACGTCCCTGCCCATGACAGGGAGGTTGGATTAGATGATCTCTAAGGTCCCTTCCAGCCCAGGCCATTCTGGGATTCTATGATAATTGCAAATCTTGCATTCTGAAGCACAGAGTTTGATTCAACACCCTTTCTGAACTTCATGTGAGGAAGGTAGGGATTTTTGCAGGCATAATCTTGAAACATGGACACATGATGAAATGCCACCTCTGTGGAAACAGCCCTAGGTTTCTGAACTGTTGAAGTAAGTACTGCTTCAAAGACAGAGCCTTAGAAGTGAGGAATGCTGACTGGATAGAGTAAGTCAGGGCTTTCTTAAGTTTATGGGTAAAATAGATGTTGATTCTCCATCCTTGGATGTATTTAAAAGCTGTCTAGATATGGTGCTCAGCGACATGGTTTAGAAGTGGGCCTGACACAGTTAGATAAGGGTTGGGTTTGATGATCTTGAAGGTCTTTTCTGACCATAATGATTCTATGATTCTGTGATTTATTTATATCCTAAGGAAGGCTGGTTTCTCTAAGTGTTGACTCTTAGGTTTCACCCAGCTGCTTTAAAATGGAATTAAGAACTTTTAGCAGATATAGTAACAAAACTCAGTCAATTTAGTTAAAATAATTAGATAACAAACCTATTAACATAATCCCTGAGTCAAATCCATACCTTGATACAGTATATATTGCAATCGTATAGTGTAGGCGCTGTGCACATAAGACAAGAGTAGGCAAAAGCACACTGGTGTGCCCCTCAGGGCTTGGAAATCTCTCTGGCAAAATGCTGAGCAGGAAACCCCCAGGAGCCAGAAATATCCACTTGATATTGAATGTGAGGCACCTAAGTTAGATTTTTTGGGGGGCCTTTTACTCCCTAGGATTTTTAGATTCTTGCTCTATGAAATGGGGTTAAAATCTCACCTCTGTACCTGCTGAGTCACTAATTCATGTTTGTAAACTGCTCATTTAGAGATCTTTTCCAGCCTCAATGATTCTATGGTCCTATGAAAACTAACATGCGTCACAGATAGGAATATTGAGGGTAATTGCACAGTTAACCTAAGGGTTTTTTTAACCTGTAAAATTCTTCTGTTATATCTGAATTTCGGTTACTTCCAGATAGGGACAACTCTTTATTTTCATCGCTCCTTAAGTGGGTCTTTGAATAGTGTTGAATTTTACCAGCAGACTATTCCAACTGTTATTGAAAATCACAGAGAGGTTGTCAACAGACACGTAAGTCCCAAATTTCTTATTCTTAAGATTTATTCACTGCGGTAGCCCAAACAAGACATGTTAACAACTGTCCTATGCTCTGCCTAGCTGAGTCACTGCTTTTTAGTGAAGCTCTTTGCAATGCAAGCAACAGAAGCTTCAGGGAAATCAATATGGCTTTTAACCTGGCTATCAAAAGTGTTGGAGATATTTAGGTCATTAAATGGCAGTGGACACAAGTAAAAGCCTGTACCTCACATCATTAGCAGTAAAGACGCTGTTTAGTTTTATTTAATTTATTTATTTAATCACACAACATGGTATAAACTGCACAGGAGATTACAGAGCTGTGGGAAACTGATTCAGCAAAAATCCAGCGAGGAGGCAAAGTCAAAGAATAGCCAAATTTTTGTGATCTCAGTGCTCAGTGCAAACTTGTTTTATTGAATTCTACTTTTATATGCCATATTAACATTTCATTTGCATACAGATTACACTCCATCTTTGCTCTAAAACTGCACAGTCAGCAGTCCTCTTATGCAGACAAGGTGTGGTACAACAGCATTTTAAAGTACTCTTGTTAAATTTTAAAGCAAGATGCTTCAGCCGTTGGTCAATCTCTTTCAGCAGTTATTGTACGCATGCATCTTCTTCTTCCCAATGCAGTGATAACTGGAGAATTGATTTTACTTATTTCTTTTAGGATTGTTTGAAAGCTCACAAATGAGGCACGCACATCTAAACGCTGCGGCTGCTCCGTGCACAGGCTTCCAGGGCTCTTCACATCAGGTTTTCCTGTCTTGCTAATGCGATACTAATTGTGAGAGCATGAGTAAGGCCCTGCTGGTACATTGTTTTTTTGCCGCAGTGATATATTTGCTTTACTCGTTGTTACCAGTGGTAGAATTGCATTAGAATCAAACAGAGAGAAAGCAGACAGTGCTGAGCAGAATAAAATGTAAATACATCCAGCAGAAGTACGTACACTCACCATAGTAGCTGTATACGTGGTAGATTACCATAAACCAGGGTTTTTTTCTATGAACATAGGTAATTCCCAATTGCCCCAGTATTTTCTTTCACCAGTCCTTAATTTCTGAGTTCTAATAATTCTATTGTGAGGCTAAACAAATAAATACACCTACCAGACATTAGAGAACATGACATAAATTGCAGCATTGTAGTAAGAGTTGATGTCTGCCATGCTAAAATAATAGGTAGTGATCATTCATAAATACATACAGTGCCTATTACTCGGCAACTGTTGATGGTGTAACCTTCCCTATGTGATTATGCAGAGATGGGATGTTTCGTGAAACACTGGAGTTTTGGGATATCATAATTACTGTTGGCAGTCAGCAATGCAAGCCATCACGTCTTGTAATGTCAGTAAATGGAAAAAGCAAATAATATGAACTTGTTAAGGGTATGGAAGTTTCAGAGTGCTGCATCCCCAAAATCCGAGTCAGGACGCTTGGTTCAACGTCGCACTTGGCTACAGCACACAGCGCTCGCCATGCCTGGCTGCCAGCCAGATCCCTGCCATTGTCCTTACAATGTGGAATCAGTGTTTCACTACAGGATAACAAACCAACTGCTAATGGTAGTAATTAGCAACCTTGGGGGTGATTTATGCCTTTTGTAACTGTTCAATCAGTGTAAGTGCTGAGGTTTGCAAAAATAACAATTATCGGTTCAGGTGATGATCTTTTTAGGAGCAGGCCCAGCAGAAAGACAGACATCAGATTTTCAACCATCAGAATTCAGAGCTGGAATGTAAAAACATTCTTAGGAGTGGAGCCATTCATTGCATCCTTACATTCAGCCTTGATTCAGCTTTGAAAATGAATCCATAGCCAAAAAATGACAAAGTGGAATGATTGTAGAAATGTGGCAGATTATAACCCTAAATTGCAGATTATTTACAGATATTTAAATGTATATGCTCTATTACTGACATACAGTATTATCTTTCAGAGGCAGAAGTACAGCACTTAGTAGCACTAATTGCTTCTTTATCTGAGAATCTCAAATATTAGGGAACTCTGATAAAACTCTCAACACAAGTCTCTACCCAAATTGCCCCTAACGTCGCTGTAGTTATTAGAACACCTCAGCCCTCCCTGCCAAGCCTTTGTTTACTCGGAATGACACCTGTGCAGACAGCAATTTACTCTCTTCCTTTAAACCTGTCTTACTGGGGGCACCATCACTGCTTGGTTTGGACACAGCTAGGATTTGAATTCTGATCTGCTGAGTATTAACCTCTTGCTTCCGTGGTCATGTGGAGCCTTTCCCTTTTTCCTAAGACCTTAATTTTGTCAAGTAACGAATGCGAGCATCAATGCGAGTCCCCCGCACCGCAGATTCAGTGATGGCTGGAGTCTGGTTTACATCTGAACAAGCATATCAGGCCGTGAGTTACCCATCGTACTGGGAACTATGTGTGCTACTGAGAAACATCTTGTTCTGAAAGCGCTGTCATAGGGAAAAGAGAGAAGGAAAACAGTCAGACCCAAAGTTAAAACATATTCTGCTTGCCTTTCCCAAAAAGAAAAGAAAATTCGCCAATCTTAGACCTCCTGGCTAGTTTTATGCTGCATGATGTGCCTGTTTGTGTGCAAGTGAAGAGGCAGAATGACCTCCAGGAAAGAGCAGGGTATGTGTTAGAAAAGGGAGCAAATGTGATAGTCTGGAAGCTTGGAGTACAAGATCCAATCTCTCTCCATGGATGGCAAGAGCATGTCAGACATAATGGAATACTAAGAGAAGGAACCTATTGCAGGCTCAGGGGACTTCAGTAAGAAAGCATTAAAAACTTTACTGCTATTAAATCTTTGGAAGCTGTAGATAATTTTGCTTTAGAGGAGCGTGGCCGCTGGTGTGGTTAAAAATGCTATCGAAAAATCCACTCAGGAGGAATCCCTCAATAAAACAGAAACAATTGGGGCTACATTGGAAGTTCCTGCTAAGGAAAACATCATTTGGCAGAGAAGATTGGAGAGGCTGGAGAGTGACAGGAGCAGTGGAGTTTTAGGACTGCAAACGGGTGCTCAGGGAAATGGTGGAAAGACTATTGAGACTTTATTAACTGCTACATTGGGGATCAGAAATAGTACTCCCCACAGGGAGAGAAAAAGCCTTTCACAGACCAGAGACACATTCTGCATTAGCTGCTGTGCTAGGGAGAGGGAAGAAACCATTCTTTTTCTCTGAAATCCCTCAGATAGGAGTAGCAAAGCAGGTAGCCCTCAACGAAAAGAGATTTCCTGCCAGCAAATATTTTCATACAGGAGGTTTTATGCTCAAGGAAAACTCTGACATGTACGAGTAGCAGAGAAACAGAAAATTGGGTCATATATAAATTTGTAAAAGCTGCCTTCTCTTTTGATTACTGGGTAGCTAATGACACCACGCTGCCTGACTGCCCTGGATGACTGGCATTTAGTCACTAGCCTTAGTCTGCTGCCTCATCCAGCACACCTTCCTCACTAAGCACAAGCAGGTCAGGAAATTGAGAGAAAAAAGGGTATTTAGAATCTTTAGAAGAAGATAAAAATATTTGGAGGTATTTGAATTATTTTTTACAAAGGCACGACATATCTGAAGAACAAAAAGTCTGTCTTTTTATCCCTCCAGATACATGGCCCAGATAAATATGCTACTTTTGTTAAAAGACAGCTGCACAGAAATATGAATATGTAGCAGTTCTGTTGCTCTTTTTGTTTGTTTGCTTTTTTATTTCAACAAAATGAGTGCTATAACATTACTCAGGCTATAGAATACCCCAGATTCAAAGCAAGAGGGTGACTAAATGGGCTGAGCAGAGCACACCTGTACCCAGCCAAATACAAAGAAAGTTACTGAGGAAGTTGTGATCACCTGTATATTGTGTAGAGCTGGGACTAAACACAGAAATATCTGGTATCAATGAGCCCAGAAGGAGAATAGCACCAAACTGGAGCAAAGTGCTAGTGACAGAGGAGGAATTGTCTTTGTTACTTGTAAGTGCATTAATTTTCTTTCTGTTTGTGTATTGAGTAGAGGCTTTTGTCAGCTCAGCTCTGTTTACTACATATTGTCTCTTACTTCATCACTCTCCTAATAGACATAGTTCCTCCAGCAAAAGATTGTTGTGTTGGCTGCCTTATCCCAGTGAGTAGTGCTGACTGAATCCACTATAGTCCTGCAAAATGTTTCTGGAAGTTCTGATACTGTTGGTAGGAGGCAGAGGGGAGAGAAACACTCAGTGGTGGCAGGCTGTGAGGAAGTTGGGAAGGAGAACCGAAGTATTCCAAGAAGTTTTTGGTGCTGTGCCTTGAATCTGGTCTATTCTCTTTGGAAGAAGAAACTTCTGGCTGCCACAGAACTGTATCCAGAGTTTAATTTCTGTGGTTTGGTCTTCTCTGACATGTTTCTGTTCCTGGAGACTCACATGTCTTCCATGGCTATACCTGTAGGTAGGTTGGGCACAGTCCCCATGAACACTCCAGTGTTACGTGTATTGGTTATGTCCCCAGAATCCTTAGGGATTGGCCAACCAGATAGGTGGGTCTTCTTTCCTTTGAGTTTGAGCTACCCTAAATTCCAGCCTTGGGATCTTGTGAGAATTGTATGTACCTCACAGAGTTCTCCTTCTGTGTCTCATCCAATGAAGATTCCACATTTCTTGTGCACTGGAAAAGCCACATACGCAGCTGCTGGTAACTCCACAGAAAATGCTAGAAGCTTTGAATTTTTAGGTTTTTTCAGTCTTCTTCTACTGTACTATTCTTAAAGTCTTACTATGGGCAAGGGAAACAACTCTTATGCTGTACCGAAAATAAAAACTAAAGCACGAGGAAAGGTTTATATACATAGCTCAGAAAGTGAAATGGAAAATAAGAAGCATAAAGTGAATGACAGCCACTAAAAGGTCGTTTCCATTTTGAAGAACAGAATCGAGTCATGCCAGAGACTGGGAGCATAAAATGTATGTTTTACACTGCTTGCTCTGGCCTCTTCTGTTTGTGCCAGAGTTTTCTCGTGCATCTGGCATTGCTGAAATTTGCGTAACCCCTGCAAAACCGCCTTGCTTTCAAGAGGACTTTCACTATCCTGTACACAGCAGCAAGGGAAATGAAATCAGATATCCGCCTCGGCTGTGTTGCGCACTCGGGATCATCGCTTCGGTTCACTGCTCAGTGTTGTCTGATGGATTTCAGGAGGAAGAACCAAGAATCTCCTCTTTCAGATTTATTTTCTTTGAATTTTAGTGAGAATAATGGTCTTCCATTACTTAACATGGAACGCAAATGTAAGGAAAGGGCTGGATTTTCATCAAAAGATTCCTTCAAAGCAAATCTATCCCTTTTCTCCTACAGCTGTGAGATCCATAACACGAAGTACAAGCTAGGGACCCTGTAAAAGTTATCACAATACCAGCATTTGAAGACTTTCTTTCCTCAAAAGAAACTAGTTTGGTATGGAAACATTAAAAAAAAATAATTTTAAGAAAGAGAAAAGTATTGTAAGGAATTGCAAATAGACTGTAAATGACTACAGAAAGAATGGATGGTGTGAACAAAGTACATAAAAATCCTGTGTGCATACACTGTTTATAAATCAAGCTCTCACCTGCCATACTTGGAACAGACATCCATAGGAACATATCGAATTACATAAAAGGTCAGTGAATGTAAAATACTGAACAGACTGTTATGGGATCATTTTTAATCTTTTCCACCACCTGAAAACTTGTAGGGAGGGGTAAATCGCATTAAGTGAATTGAAGAAGTTAATAAGAATTTTTGGATTATAATGCCAAAAATCAGGCGACAGATTTTCATTCTAAAGGTCTGGCACTTGCTGGAGATTCCATGCAATTACTGAAGAAAATTCATTTTCTGCTTAATATATTTTTTTTATGTGCTGCTGGCTTTTATAAAAAGGAAACAAAGTTTGAAAGTATTTATAACAATATTAAAATACATAGAACTTCTCACTTGATTATTGTAGAACTCTTTTGAGGCAGTGTTAGCTCTGTTTTAGGGAGGGAAGTGAAGGTTATGGTCAGAAGCCCTGTGTTACACGTTCGATCTGCTTACTCCACAAAACAGCTGAGGCAGGGAATTTTCAAAGCAATCAAAAGGTAAACGAAGATAGCCCATTCTGCCTTAATATTTTCACTGGTAATTCCTTGAAGCCTCACCTCCAACTCTGTTTAGACACAAGAATTGATTTCCAGGACCACTAGGTACTCGGTGAATATGTCATCCCATAGGAAGTAGAAGGAATTGGTGTAGAGGAGGCTCCTTCTTTCCCTCTGTTCTGTTCTTTCTGTTTGCATCACTAAGAAGCAGAAATTTTTAAACTGTGTCTATGAATCCCTGGTAAAACTCTAGAGAACTAGGAGTTTTGAGGTTTTTAATACGTTGGCTTTCAATTGATGTCGAGCATCGAGAAGATTACATTTTGGTTTGGCTTAATCAGAAATTCACTTGGTGTTCGTTCTCGTGGGCCTGCTGGGTAAGGAATCCACACTGTCTCTGTTTTTGAAACCTCTAATGAACCTTTATTTTGGTATGTTTTCTGTGTGGCTTTTTAGGAGAGAGGAAAAAAAAGCTGTTTAACCCCAATCCATCCTATTCTTTTGTCAGTGAGGTAGGGACCACTTTGTTAGATGGGTCTAGATGTAACGTTTCTTGACTGTTTTCTCATTTTATGATCACTTGAATGAATAGTGCTAAGAAAATCCTATAATCAAAAGTGTCCAGTTGCAGTCAGCCTTAGAGCTGTGACAAGATGAGATGGTACTTAAGTAGTAGGAAACGTAAGCACTTTTGTAAGTAACCCCCTTGTGTTTGAAGTCTGCGTAATCCAAGCCAGACTCACTGTTCAGCATCCTCACTGTGTGATGTTGCACACAGCAAAATCAAGACCTTAATCTAAACTTTATGCCTTAGGTCCATCCTTTCACTGGATTTCTCCTTAGAAATCTTTTTAATTTGTCTGCTACTTATCTTGAATTTTATTTTAAAAATTAACCTAAAGCTGTGCAGTTTGCTCCAGCAGGTTATCCCTGACAGTCCCACAGCAGCAAAGAGTTTAAAAGGCATATTCAGGGCAAGAGGGACTTGCCCAGCAGTCCTTCTTGAATATGACTGAGAATATTTTAATTTGGACTTTTCCCAAGAAATTAAATGACTTGTTCATAAATATTTTCATTGAGATATGTATTATATTTGTAGGTGTGTTTTTACACACATGCATGTACAGAGATGCATTTCTCTGTATGCCTGTCACATATTTTGCACTTAGTGCTACTAGCTTTTATTATTTTTTTCTCTGGGAACACACTGTGATAGCTTCAGTATTTCAAAGGGCATGCAATCCAAAATCTGTCAGTAGGAAATATTTCTTTAAGAAAGAAAATGTGGGTTTTGTTAACTTTCTCAATCTCTCATCCGTTCAGCTCTGTGTGGAATATATGTGCTCTTGCAGGGCTTAGGGTGGGATTCCAGTGACTTCTGCTTATTCCACCAGTTTGTAAACAGTGGTTAACGAGAGTGATGTTGAAGCTGTAAAGTTTGAATGTGTTGTGAAGTCCCTTTCCCAAGCTAGAGTTTGAAAAGTTACAGTTCAGACCACTGATTTATACCTGTCCCTAAGGAGTCACTCTACAGCTTGCAAGGAAACAACAGATTGCCATGTCATATCAGTTTGAAGTGATTTTGCATGCCTACAGGAAGACATTTAGGGAGAAGAATCTAGCATCAAAGCTTTGCTGGGGCTTCCAGGTGACTGAATTCAGATTTATTGTTGGTGAACTTGGTTCCCAGTGATCTATTTAATTCTGAATTAGCATCTCTATTGCGATGCTTAACTCTTGCAGTGTGCTTTCCAAACATACACTAATTTGCTCTCACACTATCTCTCAAGCAGGAAGCCAGATAATGAGGTGTGGGATCTTTTCTTTTTCCTTTTAACTCTACCCTTATTAATGCCTGAACTATTCTGAGGTCATAGAAGAAAAGGAGAGACAGCCCATCGGTTTATCGGGAGGGAGAGATGCGCTGGGGCCAGCCCCACCTGAGCCTTCTGAAATTCAGCTGTTGACTTCTCTGTATTGACAATCCAAACTTCTACAAAATCCATCCATCCCTCTGCCACAGTCACTAACAATGTGCTTCTCTGATTCTTCTCACCAGCTCTTTGTTGTTATTTTTCCTTGAACCAAATTGTTATACATTATATAAATTCCCCCCTAGTCTTTATCTTCTACAGCTTAATGATGAGTTTCTAATGTGAACTTAAAGGAGTGCTTTGCTGAAGTCTAGATACATGAAATGGATCCAAATTTTATTCGTCTAAGTGGTTTGCAGACCGTCTCTAATTGACTCACAGAATTATTCTGTGCATCATATATTGTGTGTCTGATGCACGAGGAGGTGTTTGTAGTGTTTGCAGATAAAAATTTGATCATTAGGGACAGACGTTGAGCTATGAAGAGTTAAAGATGGAAAGCTGCTTCTGGTCAGAAAAAACTTTTGAAACTACTTGATTTTAAAGTATCAGTTAGTTATCTTACAAAAAAAAGGATCTCTCTGGTGTGTCCTAATCCCTTTAGGAAGTTCAAGGTATAATTTCTGCATGCCCTCTTTATCTTCACTCCTGTTTAAAACTTTGAATACCATTAAGGTCATACTTCAAATCCAGTAGAGGCATGGATCTCCATTTTCCTATCTCTGACTTCTTATAAGAGCAGTAAGTACTATAAAATATTCTGTGCCATTCTAACTAATCACCCCTCTGGCATTCTGAGCAAATGCAGGTTAATGGTGAATCTTTTAATATTTCTATTAATTAAGTATATTATCCTAATAACTCTATTGTCAATTTTTCATTGCTAGGTAATGACTAGAGCTGGGTTAGCTATTCATAACTACTAATGTATTTAAAGGAAAGTAGTGGGTTTTGTTTGTGAATTTCCTGCTGGCAAAGTCTCGTTTTTACAAACATATTTGTTATTTTAAATTAATTTAGGGATGTTCTGTGCAGACGTGATTGAGCAGAGACACATTCATCAGAGTGTTGCTTCCTTCTGCTTTGGATGGGGGCATTTACACAGGTTATAGAAAAATGGCTGTTGTAGGTCTTTGGTTGTAAGAATTAATATTTGAGGTAGAGTTTTCAGCCTACCCATTTTATTAAATATGACACATGTATGTATGGAAATGAGTACGTAATTGGTATGTTGGTATTTAAATAGCAACTATGACCTACGCGTTTGCTTAAATCCGTAACGTGAAGTTAAGAGGAGGATGTCCAGGAAGGCTTTAGATTTAAGCACTGCAGAGGGGAGGAAGGAGACAGAGTAATTCAATCAGTGACCGCAATTCTTATTCTAATAAAGTTTCCTCTTTGGAATGGAAAGAAAAGACTCCTGCTACAATTGTACATGTGTTACGGTGCCACCCACCATAATGAGGTGGAAACAGAAATGCAGCCAATTCAATAGGACTTTCAGTTTGATGAGCCCGTGGAAAGATCTGAACATAAGGATTGTTTCACAGATTCTGAGCAGCAATGAAGCTGAAAATATCGATTCATAAATTTCCTAGGAAGATGAGAAAAACCGTGCAATCATTCCTGAAAAGTTGATGGACATTTCCATCCAAGAATACAATACACTAATAGGTGTGTTTGTACAAAACAGTAAAGGGATGCAGAAAACTTTTAATGCAGCAGCATATGAATAAGCAGAGAAAAATGTCCTTAAGGAAACTAGTATGACAATTTTAAAGGAGGAATTCCAGGAAAAGCTGTGTCACTTGCTTTGACTTTGAAAAAGACAGTGCAACTATCAGCACAGTCCAGGCAAGTGGGAAGTTACCCCAAGAATGTGCTCAAAGGGTGGTGTAAGGAGATCTGCAGGAATTCCCATGTGCAAAAGGAAGGCTGTTAAAAATGCCTTTTTTCAGGATTTAATTTCTCAGGCAGCAATGTAACAGGTAGATGAGGCAAGAAAACAGGAGGATGCTGAAGTCTGAGGCAGTTGTGCTGGATGGACGTTGCATTACTGCAGTATTTAGATGCCCTAATTGTGGGCGAGAAGACTCTACAAATGGAGCTCAGAGAGCTCAGCGGTTCCTCAGCCTGAAGACAAGAAACTGTTTTCCAGGCTGCTCAGGGGGCCCATTGGATGCTGGAAACCCCAAACTGGTGTCAGGAGGAGCAGTAGGGCACTGGGTGGAGTGTAAAGGCAATAGGAGAGCTTAGGATCATGGTGCTTCCACATTTAAACTGATTCAAATCTAGAAGCGGCTATGATTTATAAGCTTGAGGAAGGTTAGCTTTAATCTCCAACTAGACATTTTCATTGCCTGAGTAAACGTTGAGCTCATACTAGCTACAGAGGCAGGAATTTGGCATTAATAGAGACACTTGAGGCAGTTTTCTTAACTTAACCACCCACGGTGTCATGGGGCTTTTACAATGAAGCAGTCTGCCTAACAGAAATGACTTCGATGCTTAGGACAGCTTAGGTCCTAAGGGACTGACTGTGCTGACAATTTAGCTGCTTCCCAAAATAAAGGGAGAGTGTAGAAGGAAACTATAATAAAACAGAAAAGTGGAAGAGAAAACGTGAATAAACAGAGGTGCGTACCCCATAGGGCTTGCTGAAGGAAAGCACAGACACCGCGGTCTTTCGCGGACGGTCTTCCTAAGCCTGGGTGCTGCGTAAAGCTCCTGTAAGTAGACAGAGACTGTAAGTAGACAGTGCCTGTAAGTAGACAGAGACACAAAAACCCAAATATTTTTACTTTGCTATACATAGCTTCGCAGACATGCCCACAGGAGGTTTTGTGTTTTTATAAAACTACAATGCATCTAGGTTTTGAGTGAATTTTCCCACACAGAACTATGTGCAGAGAATCTTCTCTTCGCTGCAACTTCCTTGGAGATCCAAGTAGTGTAAATGACTGAAAAAAAGCCAATTAAATGTATGATTGAATGTCAGCCTGTCTGACTGCAGCCTTTTTTAAGAAAATGAAAATGTGAGGTATTTTTTTACCTAATATTGAACACAGTTAATTAAAAAGGTAAAGATTACATTTTGCTCCAGTTAATTTGAAATAAAAAACCTCCATTTAAACAATAAATTTCAGGTTTTAGTTATAGCAATTAATAGACCAAACTGTGTACTTAAGCTTTTATTATATTGATTCTAAAATAATTAGATTAGCAAACACATTGCAAATATATTATCTAAAACAAGTAATGTTATCACCGCGCTTTTTGTTATATAGCACAGCAATAAAACATATAACAGTATAATCTAAAGCAATGTCATAAAATTAATAGTCATGGAGCATATATTACATTCTTGCACTAAATGACAAAAGCCAGCATGATGATCATGCGGGCAGTTTAATATTGTGAGGCTTGTGAAATGTTTTGGTGTAGAAACTGTAAAAGTTAAGACATGTCTTCTACGTTTAGCGGATGATTTTAGTCATGTGTGTGTTTACTGGAGTATTTCCAAGCAGCCCAGTTAATAAAGCTGCCCAAGTAACCTTGTTTTAACCGTGTCTCTCGATCCCTCTCCCACCGAACTTTCACATTCCTCTCGCAAAGCAAATTGTAAAGAGTGGGGACATCAGTTTTAAAAGCCTTAAGGCTGTTTGAGAGGCCTTTTAAAAAGCATGACGCTCAATCAAAGTTCAGTGAGGAAAGTTTTAATGAATAAACTTGGTAAATTAGAAAGCACAGCAGCAGAGTGATTAACTCTCATTTGTGCATTAGTGTTAAAATTAATTAAAATGTTTAAGCCGTAGGAGGCAGGTTACCTCCTCGAGACCTGGCTTTGCCCTCGGAGTCAGTGTGGATCCAGCAGCGATTCATCTTGCGCAAGATGAGAGGAGGGGTAAAAGAAAAGAACAGCCAGGACAAATGTGTTTTCAATGGTGCTTAGCTGCAGGAAGGCCACGGAGACCTCGGCGCGGTGTTACTGGAGTGTGACATAATAATACAGTAGGCACGGCGGAGGGGATACGCTTTGGAAAGGAGGCGACCCTCCTTTCGCAGGGATTTCATTTTGACTTGCCGCGACAGAACTAATTTCATTACCAGGAGGCACGGCCGGATTGTGCTGCAGTGTAAAACACGCTGCTGGAAATCAGCTCTCTTTTTCTGACTTGGTTAAACTGCTCCTGGTGAAGATAACTTTCTTTACCAAGTACCGTGAAGTAGATGATGTAGGGATATAATTGCACACTCATAGCTGTTGCCACCTTTATTAAGTCTTTCGCTGCATCAATTAATTGCACAAGAAGTTGGTTAAAGTATCTGATATACTAAAGAATGAGCATTCATTTTAGCACTTTGATGGCAATGCATATTAGCAACCGATCTGTAAGAAATCATAACGTTAACTTCCTATAAACTCACTTTCTTTTAAAAATAATTTCAGGTTAGTTTCTTATAAGAACCAGGAGCCTGCATTTCTTTCTATCCAGACCCATTATGATGTGGCTGTTTAACAAATCCGTGCTGGTTTGGAATTATAAATGACAGCCTATTTCATGAAGGGAAAAGTAGTCTTTGACAGCAGAACAATATCATACGAGTAGCAAATGGAAAATTGTGTCATGCAGCTGAACAGTTGTTTTCACTTGTTCACCAAGGGCTGGCTATTAATTTTACATTGGTCAGAATTAAGGATTTTGGAGAAATTCATCTGAAACCGAGAGTATGAAAAATTTCTTCTCAGTGAAAATTACCATTATTTGCTGTAGATCTATATTCATAACTTTAAAAGCTGGCAGTCTTTCCTATTTTTTTTCTCTATAGATTTCTTGTCAACAAGGGTGTCAGAGGTCAATGTCAGAATGCCCCTCTGGCACCCATTAACTATAACCAGAAAACTTGTTCACTATTGATCTACAATGTCTAAATATCTATTATGTTGGATATAAAAGGTGGTTTCACATCTTTCTAAAACAGATAATTCATAAAGGCCAAAGGGTCAGGCCTAGTGATATATTATTGTTTCACTGTGTCGGTGACTACAAGTGCGGGAGGGGAACAGGCTGGGCGAAGTGTCGTTGAACTCTTGCGGGAGGGGAGTTTGTGCCTCCGCGGATGCTGCCCTCCCGTGCCCCACCACAGCCCCTTCACACTACTTAATGCTCTTCGCTTGTGAGCTGGCTCGGCGTTTTACTCTCCACTATGCCAAATGAGTCATGTTTAAAGTTTGTGTTCACGTTGTTGTAGCCAGAGCTCAGGTGAATCTGAAAGCTAAACGAAAGGCGGGTCTCGATACCGAGACCCGTGCCTTCAGCGATGGAACAGGCCACGGTCCGGCTTGTTGTCTGTAGAGCACCTCACACCACGATGGTCGCGCAGCCAGGGCTCTGCATGTGGTGCTATTTGATTATTGCAAAAATTGTGCTCAAAAGGGCAGAGTCCCCGTGGGTTTAAGTTGTCACGGCTCTGTTGACTTCGGCAGAGCGATGACACTTGATGTACACAGAGGATCTGCCCCGGAATACTTGTCTGACTGGGGCCATAGTTCCAAAATCATGTGTTTTCTGTACAGACACTTGTGTAATACGGTATGAATGATTTTGTTTGCTCGTATCAACCCATCAAATTTATTGAAGCTCTTTTAATCTCCTCGTTATTTAACTATTGAGATGCTTCTGCTCTGCCTAAGGCTCAAATGAGAAGAAGAAACAACTGTGAATCTCTTGATTCTGATATTCCTACAGCAGAGCACAGAAACATTGCGAGGATGGAGGGCTTGACCCAGGGCTTAGTTCCCCCCCTAGTCCTGCGAATTCGACCTTGAAGGCTACGGGGTACTTCCCAGAAGTCACCTTTTACTTTTGCAGGATGAAACCCAGAACAAGCAAACTCTCTTTGGAAGGTAGCTGATACTATACTCTTTAATGGAGCTTATGGCATTCTAGCACCCCCCCCCAAACGGTTCATATTCTTCCAGGCTACATTTCTGAAGAAAGCAAATTGAGATGAATCATGCTAAGATGAGATAGTTAAAATGTCAGGCTCCATAAGTTTCAATGCATCCTTATAGCTCTGAACTCTAAAATGCAACTGAACATTGGAATAAGGGAAACAAAAGAGAATCAGACAACTACTTCTTATAGAGGAGAAAAAAGTAATTTCTGTCTGCGCTGCTACACCATGGAAATCCACATAGTATGCTTTTAGAGCTGTACCTTAAAAAAAACAATTGCAGTTTCTTTTTATCACCGGTCTTGGTTACACATCACTGCCTACTCTATGACACTCTAGAATTGCAGAGTTTCTGAGGCAAACAATACACCACCAGCTTTATTTCTGTTTACAAATGTTACCTGGGGGAAATGTGCCTGTACCTGTTGGACAAATTACAAATCATCAGCACTAAATATGACCAACACCAGTAACACAGAGGGGAAAAGGCAGTGCTGTCCGTACTTATTTGGTATTAGAGAGGAGAAAACTGCTTGCTCACTATTCTGCTCTTTTAATCAGTTAATGAAGTTATACTGCTGTGGCGTTTAAACTAGACCATCTACTTGGTGTTTCCTCAAGCATTTTCTTGACCACAGACACTTCCGCATTTACGCTTAATATTTACAAATTTTTTTATTTGCAAATATTTACCATGCCTAATATTTCCAATTAGTTGAATTAACTACTATTACAATGAATTAACTATTATTATAGGGAATTAACTATTATTATAATGAATTGACTATTAGTATAGTGAATTAACTATTATTAACTTATAAGTGACCCACTGCAAGTGTTGAACTCAAGGCACTTTACCAGAAATGTAAAAGACCTGTGTCCAAGTAGTTTTGCTGAAGTCGTGTGGCAAAGGCAGAGCATCCAGCGAATCGCTGCGGCCAGTGGCGTGTGAACTGCCTCAGTCCAACCCTCAGAGGTGAAGTACAGCTGAGCTGACTGAAGGAAACCTTTGATAAGCACCAAAAAGGTGGCTTACATTCCTATTTCTACAAGCCATCACCTAAATCACTCTGCCACCACATTCCTCTGCCAAAAGTTGGGTAGGACAGCTTTTCCTGCTGTGGCTGCTGAAGTTCAGGTTGGTTTCAGGGCCCCGTAGCATGCAGCTAAACGAATCAAGCCTGGGGACGTGACCACAATGTGGTTGACCTTGACCTGGCCACGGGACCATTAAAACCCGCTGTGGGGCTCGGGCCCAAACCCCTTGTAACTAGATCACAGAGCTGAGCTGGGCATGCCAAGGCTCTGCGTTTAGCTGCCAGGATAAAGCTGGACACCAAATCGGGTCAGGAGAAACAACTGTTTTGTAACTGGATCCTCTCACGTCGCTCTGACTGCAACACAGATGGGCTCGAATGAAGGCTATCACTCCTAGTTTATAGCCATTAGCAATCATGATCTCCCTAATATGAAACAGAAATAATAGTATTATTAATAATAATATCAAACTGACACATTATTAGCCTCTACAGATGGCTCTATTCCTCCTAATAATTTTTATTTTTATTTAATGTTTGGAGATGCTGTAAAAAGTGACTAGTGCTTCAAAATGTGACCTCTGTGGGGTTTAAAACCTACTGAATCAGATGAGATATTAAAGCGTTCAGTGTAATGTATGACTTAAAGCTATGTTTTTAAAACTTTAATAGGAAATGTCTGATGCTTTAGATTACTATTTCTTGAAGTATAGTAGGCTGAAGAATTTGCTTCGGAGGGTCTCTTTATATCCAAGAAGAGCTACAGTGAGAATACCCGGTATGTTCTTCCTTCACCATGCCTCTAAATAGATGTAAAGGAATTAGCACGTATTAATAATACATCATGTTTCTACTTTGTTTTGTACTATTGTACATATGTTCTTACACCACAATGAACACCACCGTATTTAAATATCTCCAAGCAGTTCATTAAAGAAGTTGATTAACATCTGTCATGTGTTTTTTCCTCTCCTCCTGTCCCAGAGGAGAGGAAGATATTCAGTGGCAGACTTGATTTTCGAAGGGATTTATCGTTTGTATGGGAGGCTTTTTTATTTTGCTGAGGTTTTATTTTATTACACAAAACTACCTATTGGGATAAATGTTTGCAGAGGCAACTCCAAAGAAGTCTGCTTCACGGCTGAAGCAAAAGCAGATGAGATTTAACTTGAGCGAATGCATTTAGAGCCTTGGGCTCGTGTGTGGGGGAATCCTGCCACCTCCTCACCCGCCTGCTGGGATATTTCCCTTGAATCTTGCTCGTTATTGAGTCCCTGTTGTCTGATCAAGGCACTCCATGGTTAAATGCAAATGTGACTAAACTATGGGGAGAAATTCCTTCTTTGGGGAACCCTTAAATAAAAACCTTTGGTGGAATGAAACAGTTTCTTGCGGTTACTTTTTGTGTAGGTACGATCTAGCAGGGTAAGAGTCCACATCCCTCCCCACCTACTGATGCGGAAATAAAACCAGTTCCAGCAGTAGCAACACTGTACCCCGAGAGCTAGCTGAGGCTGTGTTAGGCCTTCGGTAACTGCTCTGTGAGCTCTCAAATGTATGAAGATCTGATACAGGCTGGCATTTTTATGGGGATTTTCACTCTCAGCCAGGTTACTGTGGGAGCAGGACCAAGCATCAGATTCCTTGCAGCATTTTCCCTTGTAAGATCTCCAAGGTTGGAATGACAGTGGTCTCCTTTATAGTAATTTTGCAGCATCAACCTTAGAAATTTAAGTCTTCCTGATTTTTGCTTTCAATTTTATTTACTTATGGTAGCTACCCAGGAAAAGCACAGAGATCTGTCCAAATTTCTGCCTTATCTCTGCAACTTATACTATCTCTGAGACCACTGGTAACTCTTAGTTATGAATTTATCTCTGTCATAACATTTACTAATGCCCCTGGCTCACATTAGTTATATTCTGTTTGCTTTTCCAAAGAGAATTTGATGTCTTCTTGTTGGTTTTGTACCAGCTGATTTCCATAGACATGCCAGTCGTTACCGTCTTTGTTGAATTTGCGCTACCAGTTTCCATCAAGGGAGGGAAGTCTGCAGCCAGTTTTGTTTCATGCTGAGGGGAGATGGGGAGGTCTGTTCTCTTCCTTGATTTACCCAGTGAACAAATGCTTGGCCTATGAAGAATGTTTTCTGTACCTCAAAAAAATCTGTATGTGGGAGAGCATGGAGGAGAATGGGAAAATAAAGGAGAGGGAGAAGATCTGCGTGTGCGTACACAAGCCCATAAACACACACACACACACACACAAAATATCCTACAAAGATCCCAGTGGGGAACCCACACTAAAGGTTAATGCAGCCCCAGGCTGTAATTAGCCTTTTGCACAGAGTCTCCTTGTTGTGGAATCTCTATTTATGAGGATTTTCAGGGGCAATGAACCACCAGTCCCCTCCCCCAGTGCCCCCAGTAAAACCCCCTGGAAGCTGATGAGGATGCTGGGATTTGGGAGGAATGCTGAGGACCAGGGCTTCACCTCCGATGGCTCTGGGGCTCTGGCAGGTCCCTTTGACGTCTCAGGGATTGTCAAAGATGTAGAGAAGAAAAATACATTGCGCCACTATGTGCCCTTTTTTTCACAAAGTAAAGGCTAACCCACCACCTCGATTTAGAAGTTTGTTGTTAGATCAACTGGTGACAACACAGTTCTCTGTTAATGGTATGCAGCTGTCTCCAGATGCATTTTCACTGTCCTGTTTTAGTGCACACAAGAAAGGTTCCTCTTCTTTGAAGTGCAAGGAATTAAAGGGATTGGAGGGCATGGTAAATATTAACATTCTTACAAACTCGATTTCATGCTGCTTATCCAAGTTCATCCTACAAAAACGTGTGGTCTTGCTATGTGCTGGGAGCCGGTTGTTGCAAGGTGCAGTGAAGATATATTGCAGCGATCAACTCTTTGGTAGCTGGTGGAGTCAACTCTTCGGGTCAGCCCTTTGGTAACTAGTGCGTAAAATTGCATCTAGATGTTTTGTTATGATCTGAGTTTGCAAATCTTGCATGCATTGAAGTCAATAACACTGTCGAATTTTACGAAACAAATGCCATTTATTTTAAAATTCAAACAAAATACCTCCTTCGCTGAGTATGATCTGCTCAGGACTGTGCGTAATGTCGCTGCACCACTAATGAATTCCTGCGACGGCATGAAGAGGCCAGTATTCAGGGAAAAGAAACGATCATATAACATAACAATGCAAAAACTAGAAGGGCAGGAAACTTCATTTGATTTGGTTTGGTAATCTTGTGCAGAAGCTCTAAGCTGAAAGTGTTTTCTTGGTGCCTGGAGGGAGACGGGGGAATACCCAGCACCACGGCGTAGTTCAGGGTTCTGTTCTATTAGTGCTAAGTGGAATGACATTGGGCTGATAAACTGTGATAACGTTTTCAAAAGGCAAATCCCACAATGTGTTGAAACCTCCTGGGACTGCGTGTAGGTGTTGTCAGCTCCACTGCAGGCACAAACGCGAACTCCCACCACTGGGATATGTAACCATTTGTAATGCAACAATTAACAGAAATATTGACATAAGTATGTACTCAGCAGGGAGCTGGGATCTCATAGACTCACTAGAGTGACTGTATCCAACGTATACAGTACCACATCAATTCTTAATGCGGGCTGGTCTCCTATACAAATGACACCGAAAGCACGCACGTATGTATATGTGCAGCAGGCTGCTTGTATGGAGTGGCATAAAAAATAAAACTTCCCTTTCAGATAAGGTTCTTTTACTTGGTTGTGGGGAAAGTATGTTATAAAAATGCGTATTTTTTAACATGAAATACCCGTCAAATTGTATTACCGTCATTGCCAATTTCACAACTGGCAAACCGTGTTAAACATAAATCTGCAAAATTATAATTAGGAAAACATTTTGCAAACCATTCTCCTGGGGATTTCGAGGTTAGTGGCATTACAAATGCTGCAGGGTTTATAGTGTGTGTGATTTCCACTCCCCCCCTAAAGCACCCACGCACGTACACGCATACAAAACCGTGGCTTCCCATCGCTTGCTTCTTGTCCTCCATCTCAACTAAAGTAAATAAGATATCCACTCGGATAATGGAAACTCCGCTAGCACTCCGTTAGTGCCTTTTCATGCCAATTAAACACATTTTATACAGTCATAGTAGATGCTCCAGTGCCTGCGTACCAGACTCCAGTAGAGCTCAACCAAACAACAGCACAGCAAATGTGATGTGGAATGCTTCATGCAAGTTTTCCTTCTGTCTTTGTTTTTAACCACTCGAAAATTATTCCAGTGGAAAACATTCATTCTGAAAGGGAAGTCTTTAGAAATACAGAAGTGGAATTAACCGACTTGCTTGTAGCTGATTACTTTGATAATAAAGATCTCACGCTGCTTAATTTAAATTAA